>NW_028255458.1:0-189386 GCF_964263255.1 Lissotriton vulgaris | reverse complement strand
GATCTCCGACTGTGCGTCCGCCATGTCGGTGACAAGACTGGAGGCCTTAAGGTCCAAGGCTTTGACCCTCTCATTGGTCTTAGCCAAGTCCGCTCTTATGAGGGTGACATCAACCGCCACCGTGTCTATCTTCGAGACAATAGCCTCATACTGGTGCCCCATGTCCGTCTTGATCCCAGCGATGGCGGCCATGAGATCTTGGAGGGACACCTCCGACGTCGCCGCCAGGTCCGTCTTCGGGTCCTCAAGACTACGGCCAGCAGCATTGGGGGAACCTCTCGGTTGTGTGTAGCGGTCCATGACATTGGACTGAACCGAACCCCCACGAGTCGGCACCTTCGTCTTGCGCTTCTCAACATCGGGTTTAGTCGCCATATTGGAAGCTGTGCCCCGAAGGGCCCCTCTGGACCTGGTGTAAATGGCAGTGATCTGTAGGTCGCCAAATCGGCACTTCTGCCCAAAATTGTAGCCTGCGAGACCAGGGTTGTGGCCAGAACGCACAGCGGGTCAGGCTACGGTGGTCCGAGATGAGGAGTACGTCCAGAGCAGTCAATTAGGAGGTAGAAGGGAAACCGAAAGTGAAAGTGACAATGACACCGGAGGAGCAGATGTCCGGCGACCGCTGTTGTTGAATTACGTCTCGGGCAGCCAGAGCAGCAGAGACCCCGGTCCCGTCCGGGGTTAGGCCAGAAAGTGAATGACGACGTAGAAATGGTTCCCGAAGTCCGATCTCAGCCCTGGAAAGTGTAACCGGATCAGCAGAAGTAGAACTTCAAAAGCCCATAGAAATAATCAGGATATCAAAAGGATAGATGCAAGAGGGCGGTGCGGGTCTTGGGAGCTCTCTGCTCACGTGACCATCTTGTATGCCCACGTAGCTCCTCCCCTCCCTACAAAAGGCTTTTTGATACCTTTTTTAAAAAAATGCGCCATTTTTTTAACTTCTGGGAGCCTACACGGAAGTGTTTAAACTAGAAGAAGATTGATTAATTTTCCGGGTTGGTTCATTCCTGAAGTCAGCTGTATGGTCACGCAGAACTATGTGTACTCAATGAAGGTCGTCAGAACTGAATATCATTTTAATGTTGTTAAATGCATCCTATCGATTTTGAATATATGATACATCCCATAAATTGTGGTCCATTTTAGTCATTGTTATAAATGAATTGTACCTCTTTGTCTTAATATGTCTTTATGTATGGATTGTCTTTCTTCTTTTTATTGTGCTTTTACGGATATTCTATATTCGAATAACGATATTTTGAATTGAAAAATTGAATAGCAATTCAATAGTTGCATGATGGCCGGTCGACATGATCTAACTTGCAATGCGCGAAGTGCATGAAGTAAATATTGCCGTCTCAGCTTATTCACAGCTGAGCAAATGCACACTAGGTGGATGAGAGACTCTTCAGCTTGGCCACAAAGTCTGCACAGCATGGTTGGCCATGATTGTTTCCATTTTGGAACCTGGTCCTTTGTGGTGAAAGCTCCGAAACGGATCAAAAGTAGCTGATGCTGGATCGATTTAACCCCTTCCCTGCTCATGACGAGTCATGAGGCACAGTGGCGCTGTGCTTATGGTGAGCTGACTTTGTCATGAACAAGTATAGATCTTACTTTCCAGCACAGGAGGGGAAAACCACTAGCAGCCAAGGTGTTAATGATGTGCTGGAGGTACGGTTGGGACGATCAGATCTCATATGAAGATAAGACCATCCAGCATGTTTTTTTTCTCGATAGGGCAGCTTTATCTATTATCCAGGTCTTTTGCTTTGCTGCGTTGTTGACAATTTTTTGAATGCATTAAAACTATAGTCAGTGTCCCAAGCATCATGCATATCAAGCGTTGTCAATGCTTGTTCGAGTACGGTGTGTCAAGCTTTTCTTCCTTTGGGTTGGTTCTTTATTTCCATCCCGCAGTACCCCAACAAGGAGTCCTCTGGTGCTGCGTTTAAGCTCCAGCACATCTTTATTATTGCCACTTGTCTGATCGGGTGTGGATTTTGTAGGAGAGTAGGGTCTGCAATCCTATGATCACCCAGATTTTTTTGCTTTTGTTTCACTGGTTTACGACTTTCTCTGGCTGTGGGCCTGCTAATCAGACCCACAGCCTGGCTGTTCTCTTTCTAAATTACGATATGTACCCTAGGTGCATTTACCAATTGGTACTGGGCCACCTTATCAGACCCCGTAACGCAGGGCATAGGTGTACCCAGGGCCGCCAGGGGCTGAAGCATGTATTATGCCACCCCTGGCTGGCCTCCTAAATTTGACACAACTGGCTGCACGACAGCTGGGGCGAAGACGTGTACCCACCCTTCGCTGTAGGTATAGTAGCTCTATATCTAACCATACAATGGACACCCGAGTTCCTATCAGTCACTCCTATGGCAGGCCTTAACGATCCTGAAGGCAGAGTGCGTGGGCTCGTGTGAGCTAGGTTCAGGCCCGAGCCGAGCCCGGTTGCAGCTTGCGGAATCAAGACCCAATAGCTGTTCCATGATAACGCGTACCATATCGGTAACTCCGGTGTCGCGTTATCAAGGCATGTCGAGTAAGGTGTCATACGAATCGGGGTGCTGCCCTCTCACCAATTCTGGCGATGAGGTTAGCATCCCACCCTTCTAGAGGGACACGACATGTACGTAACTGTGAACCCCGGTTAAAGTTAACTGAAGCCTCAGCTCCACAAAATGGATGCTGCCACCACAGACACGAGTCTGACCTCCTGCTGCTGGGAGTCCTTCCAGCGAGGAGCACTTGGACAAAGGGTTTCCTGTCGAGGGCGGTGTTCGCACCGTCCCAGACAGGGTTTGTGTATTCTGGGTAGGTAGGGCTTTGGCGAGAAGGTGACTGCGGAGTGGCACCCCGGTGCTCACTACGCATCTGCCGGTTAGAACCAGTTCCAGGGGCGACAGCCCTGGCCTGGGGAAAGTCCGGCAGGGGAGAGGGGTGTAACTACCCCCCTTCCTGGTCCCACCCTTAGGGCAGGACCTAGTCATGTACCCACCCCTTTCCTTAGAATAAAGACCGGAGCGGGGACCCTTCCAAATTAGATCATCTTTGATTCAAGAACTACTTTCTACGAAAGGACATTCAAGACTCTTCTCAAGATTTCTCCCTTGTGACTAAGGAGTAGTCACCCTGCATCAGCGGGCACCAACTAAGAACTCTGCGGTTTGCTGTAAGTCCTTCCTCAAGGAATCCGACGGCCCAGCTCGACGAGAACCGGCTTCCCTGGCACCTCTGACCTCTACCCACGTCATCAGTTCAGCTGTGATCTGTGGGTGCGACGAGACCTCGAGGGACCGGCCATCATCAGAACCTGCACGCTCTTAAAGCCAGCACGACCATCGAGGTAACTCTCTGGTGAGTGCTCTGGGGTCCGAGAAGCCCCGACCCTGAGCCGCTCCAGCACCGAAGTGCAGTCTCCCAGCATCTCCACGATCTGCGTGGGGCCCTTCTGCTCGCTGCTCAGCACGTTGTCTGGTCACTAGCCGCTGGCTTGTGCCCTTCTGTGACGACATCCGAGAATCATCACTGCTGGTCTGGTTGCTCCAGACTGGCCCTTGCTTCCATCTTTGCGGGAAGCACCCCGGACCCTCCTGGTCCACTCAAGACGCCATCTTAGGCCCACCACGTGGCCCTGAGATCTGCCAAGGCTTGTTGCCCCATCCTGGGCCCAGCGACGCCGACAGCATCATCCTTCGTGGGACAGCTCGCACCTCCGCCGTGGTCGCCGACAACGCCTCCTGGTCCGTGAGACTGCAGAGCCTAGCGTCGCCCACTCACCTGGTCGAGGTGACGGCCAACCGGTGCCTTCCTGGTACCCTCTGACTACTGGCTAGTAGTACGAACTTGGTCCCCTCTGCTTTCAGGTTTCATCAATCTCCGATCCAGGCTTGGATCTCTACGAACTATTCAGCACTGGTCGCCGGCCAGCAACTCCTTTTCTTCCGGCTCCTGGCTCGTCAGCGAAGACCCCGACGCCTGTAAGACTTGTGCAGCCGCAGCCCTCGTGGCTAGGTAACTCGGCATTTCGGTGCCTGCATAGCCTCCTTACTCTAGGGTCCTGAGTCCCTCGCTTCCGACTTGCCTTATCGGGTCCGCCCGAGACCTTAATCTTTCCGTGTCCTCGGACACTTGTTTAAATTGTGCACTTGAAGTATTTGCTAAAGAGATTTGGTTTGTGCTTAGTACCCTGTCCTCATAAAGAGTACAGGGCTGTTGTGATTCTTAATAAATATACTGTTTATTTTCATAACACTTGTGTGGTGTCCTTTCACTGGGTGTTCAAGGGGTACATGTGTGGTAAACAGCTGGCTTAACGCGCCCTCTCGAGTCTTTAGCCTTAGACTGCTCGTATCCACGCTACTAGGATAGCTGGTCTATAGGTTGACTTACGACCAAACACCATAAGGGTCGTTGGAACGATACATAGCGGTCGCTAGAATAGCGAACGTTGCATATCGGGCCAACTTCTCACATTGGTGAGCAGCGGTTGGGATTTGAGCTTGCTGTTGTTTTACCACACGTATCCTAAGAATATCTTGTTGAAAGATCGCACAAGTACTGTTAGTACATATAACTAAAAGCTTAGAATACTCTGAGTTCTACTGAACCAGCTGTTGTAGCTCCTCAAGGCTTAGCACACCTTGGCTACAACTCTTAGCAAGGGTACAGTAGGTAAACACGTAGTGTAGGTAGGTGCATCACTTACACCACACTAGAAACAGTATGTCGGACAAAGGAGGAAACTCTGGGTCTCCCCTTGTGTCAGTTGACCCTCCACAGGTCATCCCTTCAGGATATACTGTGCTGAGCTTCAAGGAGTTAAGACGACTGTGTCACTCCAGGAAGATTCAGCAGGGGTCTAACCCCACAACGTCCTTTCTGATTGGTCTCTTGGAGACTTATGATGCCAGAAGAGCTGAGAAACTTCGTAGCTCTTCTAATCCAGAAGGAGACATGCCTCCCCTCGAGGGAACCCGAGACGATCCTGACCTCATCCACCTCGCAACTGAGAACGAAGATGTGGAGGAGGATGAGGATGAGGATCTCTCTGGGGATGAGGCAGATAAGGGACAGGTAGAAGTCGTCAGACTAAGCAGGTCCAACTTAAGCAAACATGATAGCGGTACTGGGGGACCCCTGGGGCCACTATCAGGTCAGCTTAACATTGGGAATGGACGAGCCCGATCTCTGTCAAGAGACTCTGGCAGATCCCTTCAAACCAATGGCTCTCACAACTCTTCTCAGAGAGGGATGACGTCCCCTCAGAGGAGAGTGTACGAAGCTAAGGAAAGGGCAGCCAATCTAAGGATTGAAAGGGAAGAACTTGCCCTGGCCAAAGAAAGGCTTGCCTTTGCTAGAGAGCAACAGTTAAGTGGGGCAGTCCCCACTGGTGGCAGCAATGTACCTAGTAATAGGGAAAAGAGTTTCGATACGAAACACCTTGGTAAGATAGTGCCCCCCTTTAAACAAGGGGACGACATCCACAAATGGATTACTGCTTTGGAGAGGGCCTGCACTGTGCAGGGTGTTCCCCAGAGTCAGTGGGCAGCTATCTTGTGGCTCTCCTTTGAAGGAAAAGGAAGAGACAAGCTCCTCACCACAAGGGTGGAGGATGCTAACAATTACCAAATCTTGAAAAATACACTCGTTGAAGGGTTCGGCCTAACCACTGAGCAGTACAGGGTGCTGTTCAGGGATACCCAGAAAACGCAGTCTCAAGATTGGTCTGATTTTGTCGATTGTGCCACTAAGGCTTTTGAGGGCTGGTTGCTGGGCAGTAAGGTTACTGATTATCAAGGATTGTATAATTTGATGATGAGAGAACAAATTTTAAACAATTGTCAGAACCAGTTGTTGCATCAGCATCTTGTCGACTCGGATCTGACCTCTCCCCAAGAATTGGGAAAGAAGGCAGACAAATGGGTTCGTACAAGAGTTAAACAGAACCAGGGCCAGAATCAAGGTGGTCAGAAGAAAGCAGACCAGAAGGGTAAAGATTCTAAAGGGGAACAAAATGACCAGAAGTCTTCGACAGGTCCCCAACAACCCAAAGAGGGTGGGGGTCAGGCTCCCCAAAAGAAGAAAGAAGGCCAATCCAAAAGATGGTGCCAGTACTGTAAAAGTAAATCTCACTGGTTTAGTGAGTGCACCAAGAAAGGAGGAGGGCAGACTCCTGCCACTGCCGCCCCTAAGGCACCTGTGCCCCCTAGTACAGTCAGCAGTGGTAGTGCGCCTCCCAAGGGTTTAGTAGGGTTAACCCTGGGTTCTGAGGGGCGTGACAACTTAGTTGGCACACTCACTCAGGCTGTCCTTGTCAGTACAGGGGACGCGGACGTATCCCCTGACGTAAGCTCCAATACTTTGGGCAAATACCGACAGACGCCTTTCATAAATGGAAAGATGGCTCAGGCCTATAGGGACACTTGTGCCAGCGTCACCATGGTGACGCCTAACTTTGTGGACCCTGGACAGATCATGCCAGGTACAGAATTCCTGGTGACCAATGCAAGCAATGTCACTACCAATCACAGTATGGCAATTGTAGCTTTCTCCTGGGGAGGGGTAACTGGCCAAAAGAAGGTTGTAGTTAGTCCAGACCTCCCAGTGGATTGTTTGTTGGGCAATGATTTGGAGTCGTCACAATGGTCAGAAGTGGAGCACCGGACTCACATGGAAATGTTAGGTTTGCCAGCACATGTGTTCGCTGTGACTAGGTCACAGGTCAGGAAATGCCCCACTGAACAGGTGCTGGATCCTGGAACAACGGACCAGACGCCTCCCAAGAAAAAGAGCAGTAGGGTTAAGGCTGCGCCTTCCCCCTTGCCCCAGGTCGAGGATCAAGTCTCAGAGGAGGCTGACCTACAGGAATTGAGGGAAACTGAGCCTAGGGAATTCGAACTTGATCAAGTTGAATTCTTGGGTTCAGGGGGACCCTCAAGGGAAGACCTGGGGAAGGACCAGTTAGACTGCCCTTCTCTTGAACCCCTCAGACAGCAGGCTGCTGCTGAGGCTGCTGGGAACGCCACAGGTACCCACAAGGTATACTGGGAAGATGGACTCCTGTACACTGAGTCAAGAGACCCCAAGCCTGGCATGACCAGGAGGCTGGTTGTACCCTTGTCTCAGCGTGGTTTCCTACTTACCTTGGCCCACGAGATTCCCTTAGCAGGTCACTTAGGCCAGACGAAAACGTGGGACAGGCTTGTCTCACACTTTCACTGGCCTCACATGAACGAAGATACCAAGGAGTTTTGCCGCTCCTGTGTCACTTGCCAAGCCAGTGGTAAGTCAGGTGGCACGACAAAGGCCCCCCTTATACCAATGCCTGTGGTGGGGGTGCCCTTTGAACGGGTGGGGATCGACATCGTCGGTCCCATGGAACCACCTACAGCATCAGGGCACAAGTTTATACTGGTGGTAGTGGATCATGCCACCAGGTATCCTGAAGCTATTCCCCTTAGGACCACTACAGCACCTGTTGTGGCAAGAGCCCTAGTTGGAGTGTTCTCCAGAGTGGGCTTCCCTAAGGAGGTCGTCTCCGACAGAGGTGCAAACTTTATGTCGAGCTACTTAACTGCTATGTGGAAGGAATGTGGTGTTAACTACAAGTTCACTACACCCTATCATCCACAATGCAATGGGCTTGTTGAGAGATTCAACAGGACCCTAAAAGGGATGATTCATGGACTACCGGAAAAGCTTCGGCGTAGATGGGACGTCCTGATCCCCTGCCTCTTGTTCGCCTACAGAGAAGTCCCGCAGAAGGGGGTTGGCTACAGCCCTTTTGAACTTTTGTACGGGCATCCTGTAAGGGGACCCCTGTGTTTGGTGAAGGAAGGATGGGAGAGACCTCTCAAAAAGCCTGCAGCCAACATAGTGGACTATGTGCTTGGCCTCCGCTCGCGGATGGCTGAATACATGGAAAAGGCATCTGAAAACCTTAAGGCCAGCCAAGAACTCCAAAAAGCTTGGCATGACCAAAAGGCTGTCTTGACTGTTTACCAGCCCGGACAGAAGGTGTGGGTGTTGGAGCCAGTGGCCCCAGCAGCACTCAAGGACAAATGGTCCGGGCCCTACACCATCCTGGAGAAAAAGGGAGAGGTCACCTACCTGGTCGACCTGGGAACTCCCCGGAGCCCCCACAGGGTGCTTCATGTCAACAGGCTAAAAGCATATGTCGACAGGAAGGACATGAGTTTGCTCATGGCCCTAGATGAGGGACAGGAAGAGGAGAGTGACCCTCTCCCCGACCTGCTCACTCAGAATCCTGACGATGGCTCGGTAGATGGTGTTGTCTTTTGTGGCAGCCTCTCCGAACATCAACAGAGCGACTGTAAACAGGTTCTTCAGTCGTTCAGACATATGTTTTCTCTAACACCCAGTCAGACCGATTGGTGCACCCATGAGGTTGACACTGGTGACAGCTTGCCCGTCAAGAGTAAAATCTACAGGCAGCCTGATCACGTTAGAGACTGCATCAAGAGTGAAGTGCAGAAAATGTTGGAGCTGGGAGTCATTGAACCCTCGGATAGCCCTTGGGCTAGTCCCGTAGTTCTAGTGCCGAAACCTCACACCCAGGGTGGTAAGAGAGAGATGAGGTTTTGCGTAGACTACAGGGGTCTCAATGCAGTCACTAAGACTGACGCCCACCCAATACCAAGGGCAGACGAGCTTATCGATAGATTGGCTTCGGCCAACTACTTAAGTACGTTTGACCTGACAGCTGGGTATTGGCAAATCAGGTTAGCTGAGGACGCCAAGCCTAAAACCGCATTTTCAACCCCTGGTGGGCATTATCAGTTCGTGGTAATGCCCTTTGGTCTGAAAAATGCACCTGCCACCTTCCAACGGTTGGTGAATCAAGTCCTTACTGGGCTGGATGACTTCTGTGCGGCGTATCTTGACGATATCGCTGTCTTTAGCTCCACCTGGGAGGATCACCTGGTCCACCTGCGGAAGACGTTAGAGGCACTGCAAGCAGCAGGTCTCACTATCAAGGCCACCAAGTGCCAGATAGGGCAGACACAGGTTGTATACCTGGGCCACCTTGTAGGTGGAGGTCAGGTTCAGCCACTGGAGAGCAAGATACAGTCAATCAGGGACTGGGCTCCTCCAACCACCCAGACTCAGGTTCGAGCTTTCTTGGGCCTGACTGGTTACTATAGGAAGTTTGTCAGGAACTATGGTTCCATTGTGACACCATTAAACGAACTGACAAGTAAGAAAATGCCAAAAAAGGTTCAGTGGACAGCGAGCTGTCAAAAAGCATTCGATGACCTAAAGCAGGCCATGTGCACGGCGCCTATCCTCAAGAGTCCGGACTACTCCAAACCATTCATTGTCCAAACAGATGCTTCTGAGTTGGGTGTGGGAGCTGTTCTTTCTCAACTGAATTTTGATGGTCAAGACCAGCCCATTGCTTTTATAAGCAGAAGGCTGACCCCTAGAGAGAAGAATTGGTCAGCTATTGAGAGGGAGGCCTTTGCTGTGGTTTGGGCCCTGAAGAAGCTGAGGCCATACTTGTTTGGCACTCACTTCAAGATTCAGACCGACCATAAGCCCCTCTTGTGGCTAAATCAGATGAAGGGTGAAAACCCCAAACTGCTTAGGTGGTCCATTTCCCTACAGGGGATGGACTTTACAGTGGAACATAGACCTGGTACTGATCATGGCAATGCCGATGGGCTCTCCAGATATTTCCACTTAGAACAAGAAGACTCACCTGGTAAAGGTTAGCTTATTGTTCCGACGTTTTGGGGGGGGTCATGTAGGAGAGTAGGGTCTGCAATCCTATGATCACCCAGATTTTTTGCTTTTGTTTCACTGGTTTACGACTTTCTCTGGCTGTGGGCCTGCTAATCAGACCCACAGCCTGGCTGTTCTCTTTCTAAATTACGATATGTACCCTAGGTGCATTTACCAATTGGTACTGGGCCACCTTATCAGACCCCGTAACGCAGGGCATAGGTGTACCCAGGGCCGCCAGGGGCTGAAGCATGTATTATGCCACCCCTGGCTGGCCTCCTAAATTTGACACAACTGGCTGCACGACAGCTGGGGCGAAGACGTGTACCCACCCTTCGCTGTAGGTATAGTAGCTCTATATCTAACCATACAATGGACACCCGAGTTCCTATCAGTCACTCCTATGGCAGGCCTTAACGATCCTGAAGGCAGAGTGCGTGGGCTCGTGTGAGCTAGGTTCAGGCCCGAGCCGAGCCCGGTTGCAGCTTGCGGAATCAAGACCCAATAGCTGTTCCATGATAACGCGTACCATATCGGTAACTCCGGTGTCGCGTTATCAAGGCATGTCGAGTAAGGTGTCATACGAATCGGGGTGCTGCCCTCTCACCAATTCTGGCGATGAGGTTAGCATCCCACCCTTCTAGAGGGACACGACATGTACGTAACTGTGAACCCCGGTTAAAGTTAACTGAAGCCTCAGCTCCACAAAATGGATGCTGCCACCACAGACACGAGTCTGACCTCCTGCTGCTGGGAGTCCTTCCAGCGAGGAGCACTTGGACAAAGGGTTTCCTGTCGAGGGCGGTGTTCGCACCGTCCCAGACAGGGTTTGTGTATTCTGGGTAGGTAGGGCTTTGGCGAGAAGGTGACTGCGGAGTGGCACCCGGGGCTCACTACGCATCTGCCAGTTAGAACCAGTTCCAGGGGCGACAGCCCTGGCCTGGGGAAAGTCCGGCAGGGGAGAGGGGTGTAACTACCCCCCTTCCTGGTCCCACCCTTAGGGCAGGACCTAGTCATGTACCCACCCCTTTCTTTAGAATAAAGACCGGAGCGGGGACCCTTCCAAATTAGATCATCTTTGATTCAAGAACTACTTTCTACGAAAGGACATTCAAGACTCTTCTCAAGATTTCTCCCTTGTGACTAAGGAGTAGTCACCCTGCATCAGCGGGCACCAACTAAGAACTCTGCGGTTTGCTGTAAGTCCTTCCTCAAGGAATCCGACGGCCCAGCTCGACGAGAACCGGCTTCCCTGGCACCTCTGACCTCTACCCACGTCATCAGCTCAGCTGTGATCTGTGGGTGCGACGAGACCTCGAGGGACCGGCCATCATCAGAACCTGCACGCTCTTAAAGCCAGCACGACCATCGAGGTAACTCTCTGGTGAGTGCTCTGGGGTCCGAGAAGCCCCGACCCTGAGCCGCTCCAGCACCGAAGTGCAGTCTCCCAGCATCTCCACGATCTGCGTGGGGCCCTTCTGCTCGCTGCTCAGCACGTTGTCTGGTCACTAGCCGCTGGCTTGTGCCCTTCTGTGACGACATCCGAGAATCATCACTGCTGGTCTGGTTGCTCCAGACTGGCCCTTGCTTCCATCTTTGCGGGAAGCACCCCGGACCCTCCTGGTCCACTCAAGACGCCATCTTAGGCCCACCACGTGGCCCTGAGATCTGCCAAGGCTTGTTGCCCCATCCTGGGCCCAGCGACGCCGACAGCATCATCCTTCGTGGGACAGCTCGCACCTCCGCCGTGGTCGCCGACAACGCCTCCTGGTCCGTGAGACTGCAGAGCCTAGCGTCGCCCACTCACCTGGTCGAGGTGACGGCCAACCGGTGCCTTCCTGGTACCCTCTGACTACTGGCTAGTAGTACGAACTTGGTCCCCTCTGCTTTCAGGTTTCATCAATCTCCGATCCAGGCTTGGATCTCTACGAACTATTCAGCACTGGTCGCCGGCCAGCAACTCCTTTTCTTCCGGCTCCTGGCTCGTCAGCGAAGACCCCGACGCCTGTAAGACTTGTGCAGCCGCAGCCCTCGTGGCTAGGTAACTCGGCATTTCGGTGCCTGCATAGCCTCCTTACTCTAGGGTCCTGAGTCCCTCGCTTCCGACTTGCCTTATCGGGTCCGCCCGAGACCTTAATCTTTCCGTGTCCTCGGACACTTGTTTAAATTGTGCACTTGAAGTATTTGCTAAAGAGATTTGGTTTGTGCTTAGTACCCTGTCCTCATAAAGAGTACAGGGCTGTTGTGATTCTTAATAAATATACTGTTTATTTTCATAACACTTGTGTGGTGTCCTTTCACTGGGTGTTCAAGGGGTACATGTGTGGTAAACAGCTGGCTTAACGCGCCCTCTCGAGTCTTTAGCCTTAGACTGCTCGTATCCACGCTACTAGGATAGCTGGTCTATAGGTTGACTTACGACCAAACACCATAAGGGTCGTTGGAACGATACATAGCGGTCGCTAGAATAGCGAACGTTGCATATCGGGCCAACTTCTCACAGATTTAATAACCCGAATTCCAAGCGAACCTGGGCTTGAGATGTATACTGCGGAATCCGGAAGACTTCCTCAAATAGGCCTGATTGCAATAGATTCAAGAGGTTGGCATCTTGTCCTTTGAATAGTTCGGAGCCATATGTGAGAGTTGGGAGGAACTTGGCAGCAATGGCTTTAAGTAGATGAGCGTGAATTGACACTTGAATTTTAGTTTTAACATGTTTAATGCAAATTGTAGTTTATTTGCTTGAGCTTTTCTGGTGTTTAAGTGGCCTTTGAGTGTGAACCTTGTGTCAACCACTACTCCCAGGTATTTATAGGAGGCACTCTGCTCTTTTCTATTTCCTGCTGCATACCACTGATGTTTTCCCCTATTGGATGCTGTGTTCGCTAAGCAATACACAACCTTAGTTTTATTATAGTTGAGAGACAACCTGAGCTCCTTAGTGTATTCCACCAACTTTGTAATCAAGCACTGGAGTCCCACTGGCGTCTGACTGCATAAGACGATATTGTCTGCGTACTGCAATCTTCTTATTTTGCGGTTTGCGATCTTCGGGGGGTCACTTTGCATTTCTGATACCCTTTTACCTAAGTCTGCGGTAAAGATGTTAAAGAGACTAGGTGCCAGCACGCATCCCTGCTTTAGGCCGGTGCGCGTACGAATCCTTGCTGTGGTGCTTTCTCCATTGCCCAGTTTTACCTGGACCCATGTGGCTCTGTACAGGTTAACGATGGCCTGTAGTAATAATGAAGGAACACCCCATTTTGCCATTTTTTGCCACAGATGTTCTCTGGGTACCATGTCAAACTCTGCTTTTAGATCGACAAAGTAGGTGTACAATTTGGTGGATTTTCATTTGACATTTTCTACGAGGAGATTCAAAGCCAAAAGCTTTGACAACGTATTTGTACCGGGTCTAAAGCCTGTCTGTGTGACTGGGATGATCTTACTGGAAGAGACCCATTCTTCCAAAGCTATCAGGAGATTTGATGCATATATTTTTGCTTCCACGTCGATTAACGCAATTAGCCGAAGGTTTGCAGGATCCGACCTGGGGCCCGCTTTGAATATCTGATGCAGAACGCTGCCTCTCCAGGACGCTGGTATAATATTTGTTTGAAAAGCATGATTGAAAAGTGGAGTGAAAAATTCTGCCCAAAACAATTTGTCTTCTTTAAAGAGCCTGTTTGGTAAGCCATTTGGGCCGGGGACTCTGCTGGATCTAAGGTTTTATATGGTTAGTTCAAATCCAGTTCTTCTCAAATTAATTTTCTAAATTGTCTTTTTTTAGTTGATACACTTTGTTATGATCTGTATTCACGACTCGGTGATTCATGTTTTCATTGTTGCTTTTGGTTAAATGGGCTATCCAGTCTGCCTCTAGGATATTTGCGTTGTGTTGACAAAAAGATCCATTTGCTATATTATTTATTTCCGCCCAAAATTTCTTGTTGTTTGATTTGCTTATTTCCCAAAAATGTAACCAAATTCCAGTTTGTTGTGTTCTTTTTGCAGTCCAAACTTCTTTTTTGTAGTTCTGCCTTAATTGATGTATTTGTTTCTTTTCACCTTTGCTCGTTTTCAGTGCATTTCCACGCAGTTTTTTCAGTTCCCGGTTAAATTCCCTTTTTTTCGCTGCTAACGAGTCTAAGGGCACTGTTGTTTTTGACCTTGGGTTGATTCCATGATGTCTTTACTGTGAAGGAAATTTGGAAATTAGCATCATGTTCAGCCAAATTGCCCATGGCTGTATCCGGTTTTGTTCTTGTGTAGTCAAGGGTAAATTCTTTAAATACCTCATTGTTTCACCAGCATTTTTGCCATTCCACGCAAGCCTTTTTAGATTGTACGGACTTGGGGTTTTGGACAGATTTTTACTTTCCTCTGCTCTTGGTGTGTAAATATGAAAGTCAATTAACTGAGGGCTGTGATCACTCTCTAATCTATGTGTTATTTGATAGCTAGAGATTGTTTGTAATAGCTTATTGTCCACAACTGTGTAGTCTATGACCAAGTGTGTCCGCTTGGATATTCTGGTTGGTCTCGCTGGTTGGCCATGTGGGAAGCAACCGTTTAAAGTTATCATCCCTGTGTTGTCTAGTATTGAGGCGCACAGTTGACCATGGCGATCTTTTTTTCAATAATTTGTCATTACTGGGGGAATCAATTTCCCTTTGAATTTGCTTTGTTGTTTCTTTTGCACCTGGTTCACTAGTTGAAGTAGAAACATATTGAAGTCACCAGACAGCACAATTCCTGACTGCGGGAAGGTTGACTGCAGTGATTTAATCAGTGCTTTGAAGGTCATGATTTTCTCATGTTTTGCTTTTGATGCTCGGTGGATATATACATTGCATATGATTAGAAACGTTTCCTCATTGTTGTGTCGCAAACCATTTTGTGGATCTTGTGATAGTGAGATTTTTATATATTTGATCCTGGTTTTATCCTAGGTCAATGAATTCATAGGACCCTGGTATGCTTGTACTTAAGTGGATTGATAGACCACCAGATGGTCTGCCTGATGCTTTGCCTTTGGAGGCATTCTGCTGAAATTCTTTAAAATCATTGATCGGCATGGGTGCCAGAGTCCAGGTTTCCTGGAATAGGAGAATGGCAATTTTTTTAAAGAAAGTTTGCAAATCTACCTCATTTGCCTTTCTGCCAAAGCCGTTGATATTCCAAGAACACATTTGTAATTTGCTTTTTCATGACGTATTTTCCTTTATTTCCATGCCCCGAAAAACGAACTTTTCGGGCTTGACTAGCTGCTTCTGGTGCAACTTGATGGATGATGGAAGGTTTGACCAGCTCTCCTGGATGTTTGCTGTGAGACCTACTACCCCCCGGAATAATCCACTGTCCGTTGCTGATATTGACTTAAAGAACCGGGATATCGTTCTGTTTCTATAGTTCTTATTTCGATTCCCCATTTGGCAAAAAAGTCTCTGTGGTTCCACACATCCGTTGTAGTTTTTGGATCACTCCGGGTTACACTAACCCTGAGCGTAGTGGGCATAGTGGGGCTTCGCGGAGCTGCGTGAAGTGGGCGAGAAACTACGCCCACCTCCGCACTCCGCACACTCCGCGTAGCCCCACTACGCACCGCAGGCCTCCCTCCCGCCCTCCCTAAATACTTTAAATTAAATGTGTAAAAGAATTAAAAGGCACTTACCTTGCCCGCCGCTGCCCTCCGCGTCTCCGGGGCACCCTCTCTTCATCGCCGCCGTCTTGGGTACTAATGCGCATGCGCGGGCGGCCGCGCATGCGCATTTCTCGTGAGAAATGCGCATGCACGGCCGCCCGCGCATGCGCATTAGTACCCAAGACGGCAGCGATGAAGAGAGCGAGCCCCGGGGACGCGGCGGGCAGCGGCGGGCAAGGTAAGTGCCTTTTAATTCTTTTACACATTTAAATTAAAGTATTTAGGGAGGGCGGGAGGGAGGCGGGTGGCGGCCAGCTACGCACCATCTGCGGAGCGTGCGTAGTGCCGAATTCTATGCCTGCTACGCAAAATGCGTAGAAGCCGGCACTACGCACACTCCGTGCACGGAGCGTAGATGCCCGCCCACGTCATTTCTCTCCCTTTTGCATTTGGGGGTGTTTTGAATCGAACACTTACTACGTGGTTTGTATTTAGGTGTTTTAACGTTTCGATAGAATTTGCCAACTTCAATATTGCACTGCGATTAGGAATATTGTGGTTTCAGCTTGAGATGTGGAATTAATTCTAATATTACTATGCCTTCTGGGCAACTTTGGCCTTCGTTGCTTTGAGAGCGATTAGCTCTGTGGTAATGTGGACTTGCAAGGATTCTACTGAGCCTGATTTCTCCTGCTGGTATGATTCCCTCTGTTGCAAATTGGGGGCAAGTTGTTTTACCACGACTGGATTGATTGTGTCAGCGTTTGTTTTTTGTAATCTGACTTAGGCCGGATGTAGGTTGGCTATTACCGGTCGGTAACAGTCGAATTCGGCCGTTACCGACTGGTATTTGGGAATTGACATGCAGGTGGCATTTAATTTACAGAATCGGTATATTTACTGATTCTGTAAATTTACCGGTTCTGTAAATTTACCGATTCTGTAAAATACCGAATCTGTAAATTTACCGAATCGGTAAATACAGATGTAGGTGGCACTGTAAACAGTGCCACAGCCCATTACCGATTCGTTATTTACCATGTAATACTATTACTTGGTAAATAACGAATTCCAGTGTACATGCACATCTGTGCATGTACACCTGTGCCATGTGGCACACAGACATGCCCTAAGGGCATGACTGTGTGTCACATGGCACACAAGCCAGTAACAGGGGTGCCACAGGGTGTCAAAGTGACACCCTGTCCCCCTTGTAAAATCGGTAATTTTACCGATTCGGTATTTACCGAATCGGTATTTGCTATTGAATCCTATGGGCTTCAAGCCCCATAGGAATCAATGGCAAATACCGATTCGTGAATTACAGATTCGGTATTTTTACCTACATGGCAATTACCGAATAGTAAATACCGAATCGGTAAAATTCGGTATTTACCATTCGGTAATTTGCTATTACCTACATCTAGGCCTTAGTTTACTGGTAGTGGGCAGAAATCTATCTGATTTGCCAATCCGTAGCTGGGTTTTGGAAATTGCTGAGATTCTACCACAATTTTGCTTGTTTGAGCTTTTACTTGTTTGGGGAAGTATTGATTTATACTTTGTTGTTCTACCCATGGCGTTTGCCATGGTTTGCTGTCCTTATCTTGTTCTTTATTGAGAAAAAATGGTTGGCTAGGGTCTTTGTGGTTAATTGTCTGCGATGTAATTGGGTCAAATGTGCGACTGTTCATACAATGATTTTCTGATTGAGGTCTGAATTTGGACACGTTTTTGATATTATACTCGCATGTCTTGGCTTCCAATATCCTATTCCCTGGGCTTATTTCGTTTGAATTCATTTGATGGCCACTAGATGCAGTTCGCCCTGGAGCCTCTTGCAGAGAAATCTGTGCTGTGGCTTGGCATCTCTTTTGCTTTGTTTTCCTTGACTTTCTCAGTCTCTTACGTTCCTGTTTGGTCAATGGATTACTGAGATTTTGTTGCTGTGGTTGTAAGGCAACTTTATCGGGCGCTAGGTCATCACAGAATTCACTGCTGTGATTGTTTCAATGATTGCTTCGTACTGACGTATAATTTGATGTTTCTGTCTGTGTTTGTGAGTTTGAATCTCTTAGGGTGCCATCCGTTTCCTCCGTGCTTTTTAAGGTACCCACTGATGGTCTAAGATTCTGTTGGGTCATGGCTGTGTTAGTTGGAAAGCTGTCGGCAGGGGTGGCCATTGTTTGTTTTTTACTTCTGCCAATATGGCTGTCAGAATCGCCGGAATGAACTTTAGTTGATGCATGGTGCTAGAACATTGGCACTCATGATACATTGAGTGAGGGTCTTTCTGCACCCTCTCCGGGGGAGTGCTCCAAGACTTACGGAGCGCATCTTCATAGATGCATCTAGTACTTCTTTTATTGGGCTCTTTTGCGATTTTTGCAGTATTTCACTTGCGTTTATCTGGCTGTCACAGTTACTTGGTTTCCAGTTATTTTGAGAATTTTTGGGGTGCTAGGGCTGTCTTCCAATGGAATGAATGTTTGTTTGTGTACTCACCATTTCTGATGTAGGTGTAGTCTAGATCCTGTTGAAGCCAACTGTTTTTTGGCTGAATCCTTGGGTCTAGTTGTTCTTGCCTGAGCTTGGAGTCTGGGGGAGATTAAAAAGTCTGTAGTTTTTGTGTTTCTTCCTGCTGACTTTTTCTTTGGCGTTCATAATGCTGTTAGTAATAACGTTGGTGATGTTATTAATGGCGATTCCAAGTTTGTTTCCAGTTGTGTTGTTTCTATGGTTAAGACAGGGGCACTTTTTCTGGTTCTCCTGCTGTTTTGGCAAACTTTTTTCTTTGGCTTGCCTCGTTTCTAATTCTCCCTGAACACATATCTTGAGACTTGTTTGAGGATAGCTTCGATGTACCATTTTTTATTTTTTGCTCCTTTTATTATTTTGTTTCCTTTGCAGCTTCTACCTCTTCTGCTGCTTCTTTTGTTTCCTCTACCTTCCGTTGCTTTGCTTTGCTTTTTTTCTTTCTTAGCTTCTTGCTCACTTCGTGGTCAGTAGTAGGGGTGGGCGGAATTTGAGAAATCGCAATACGCCAATTTTTGCAAAACGGTAAAAAATCTCGCAGAAATTCCGCGAACACGCCGAATTGCTTGTCCGCTTTTTTCCTGTTTGCAATCACTGTTTGCACGCTCAGGGGGAAATATCTTGCGAACACGCATTTTGAGAACGCCAGCAAGCAAAAAAATTTGCGAAGTCGCGGAACGCAGAATTTTGGGCACTTTGTGGTCTCAGCGGAACGCGAAATTACCCGAATTCCACAAATTCCGCTAATGGAACGGAATTTACTGCCCAGGTCTAGTCAGTAGTCAATAGTGTGGTGCTTGTGGTCGGTTCTCTTTTAATGCTCTTTTGTTTGTCCAAGTGGCTATGCAGTGACACCCATCAACTCTCAGTCCTTTTTTCCCTAGAAAGGTGCGAGCAAAGTTGGAGGATGGGGAGTTGAAGGAAGTAAAGGTAAGAGCGAAAATTGCTGATCTTATTTTTTGGAGGGAAGCACGCCAGAAACATCGGGCACACTCCCGCACACCAAGCATATACTCCTCAGGAACGAATACAAACAGGAGCAAGGCACTCAAGGGGACCGCTAGCTGCACCCATCCTAAGGGCAATCACGCTCTCTGCTCTGTAGTCTGTCCCCTGTTCCAAAATGTTTAAAAGTGTAAATGGGGCAATACAGTGTGCTGCAGTGTGTTGAAACAGTGCGGTACACCCCCGCCCCTCCCCTAACAACGAGTATGACTGCGACGAGACTGCGAGGGGGCAGGCGTTTTTTTTTGCAGAGGAGCTGCCAGTTACTGGTTGACGTTTAGAACCCTGGGTCCCCTGTGTTACGGCTGTCGGCGAGTGAAGCCAAGAGCCAAAATTCTCGCTCTGCACTGCCAAGTGAAGGGAGCATTGATTCGCCCAAAAGGAAAAAAAAACAAAAGAAATACCGCTGACGTTGCGGGACCGGGAGCCGGAAAGCTGGAGAGCTGCTGTTGCTGAAGAGCTTCTGGGAGCGAGGAAACATGGGAGCTGCTGGAGGACCGGGAAACAGGGAAGCCGATGAGCTGCTGGGGCTGCTGGGAGCCACTGGGAGCCTAGACTGACTCGCTTCCTCGCACCTACCGCTGTCCGCTGTGAGCTCCGTGCTCTGTTTTCTGACACCTTCTGACCCAGAACCGGAACTCCAATCCGACCAAGGAACAGACCTCCAGACCTCAGGAGTTGATCATCAGAATAGCAAGGATGTCTTGAAAGTGTCACTGAAGCAAACAGCAACACAATGGTTAGCTAGCCTCTTCCTGACTCTGACTTGGCAAGCAACCGTGCTTGTACGCCCACGCAACCAACTCTGTCAGACGCGTGAAAATCAGCTCAGCTGTCAAGCTCTAATTCCTATGAAATGTTTTCCCCTGCATTTGCAAATGAGAAGGGGTCACCTGGGGACCCTCTCCCGTATGTGATTGCATTAACACGCTTTTGAAGAGGGCAGTAAATTGCGAGTTTTTTGTAACCGCAATTGTGGTTGCAAAACATTTGTACATGGCTTGTAAATCCTAATAGCGATTCGCAAAATACTATTTTGCGAGTCGCAAATTATTTGTGAGTCGCAAAATAGTGTTAGTACATGGCCCATAGAAAAATTGCATGCGTCAACGGGTCGCAAACCCGTTTGCGCATGCAATTTTCCGTTGTACATCTGGCCCGAAGGTCAATATAGTAAAGTTATTGCCATGAAACGTCAGCATTAAGTCCTGAAGATCCGTTAACAACCGACTTGCCTCTGTATAGTGGGCAGACACTTTAAAAACGCTTGTTGCAATTTTAGAGTAATCAAACGACACAAAAGGAGGCTGACTTTTTATATATAATTTTTTCCAAGTGTCATACAAGGCCCACTGGTGAAGGGGTGGTGCAGCACAGCCTCCTGCTACCAGCTCAGCTCCGCTATATCTCAACTGCATTCCACATTCCGTATTTCAACATAAAATAATGGCATGACACAAACAGAATGGCATGATGGAAATACACATCCTCAACTAAACATCAATTTGCAATCTACTTACCTCGTTCAGCAATTTGAGAGGGTGTTTAAAGTTACAAGGTTTCTCTTAGTTTCGTGGTCCGAAAGAAAGGCATTGAAAGCCTCACTCTACAATGGTAACATCCTATCACAATATGTTGACATTATCCGTAGCACTCTGAAAGAGTACGTTGGCGGTATTTAAAGTAAGGAAAATACACATTTAAGTAAGAACTATCCATTAAGGAACGTATTCATCCGCATTTCTACAGTATTGCATTTGAATTGCCAGAGGATTCCACGTTGCAAGCAGGAAAGTACACTTAGTAGATGTAAACGTAATTTTTTTCAAATTGTTGACAGCTCTAGTCATCCTCCTCAAATGAGCTTTCCTGTAATTACATTTGCTTAGTCTTAAAAGTTGGGAAACGAGCAAAAACGTGAAAGGGATCCCGGTACAGGTGGCATTCAAATTCCATAAAAAACATGAGATGTGCATGTTTTGACCGCCATGTTTTGACCAGAAGTGTGGAATTAAAGTTGTGCAAAAATCGGGATGCACCCACAGAGAGTTCAGGGTGAATCCGAGGCCTTCGGCGGCCCTGCCCCTATGCAAAAACAAAAGATGCGCCATGCAGCTGTGCTTGTGATATGTCTCTGGGAAAAGGTGTTGAAAACACTGTACTATGTTACTGTCAAGTAATACTCCAAACAGGAATAGAGAAACTGAGTATTTATTCTCAGGAAATGAACACCACTGATAGTGCGCTCCTCCTCATTCTTCAAGTTCTCTGCTACTGTCTTCCACGCTCCATGGAACCATCACAAAACAATTCATTAGCTCGTGAAATGACAGCACTAAGGGGGTTAAGCTATTCACAACACATCCCCATCTGTTACAATTAGAAAGACAAGAATATGGAGTGCAGAGTAAATTACAATACAAAATAGAATGAAACAATAATCGTTGCATAAAATTCAATGAAGAACCTAAAAAAAAGTGAAATACAATAAACCATAACATGAGATTATATTATAGTACCGGTTCTAATAAAAGAATCACGTTAAAGAAAAACAATTGCCATATACAACCATCTCCCTCACATACATAATCACACATCCAAACAGATGGCCCGATTCACAGAACTAACTTAAGACAAAATCCTAAACTTACTACCATTTTGGTATTCACAGAAGGCACTTACTCATTTTGGTATTTACAGAATGCACTTACTTATTTCGGTATTCACATAAGTTAGGAGTCCTAACTTTAGGACTCCCTTAACAGATATAAATTTAACACAGAGAACTGTGAGATTACATAGGTGTGGTCCCTACACTGGTGGGGAGCACATACTGTTCTTTTAATACCCCTCACACACCAAAAGGACCCTTGGTGTCATGCTTCGGAGCAGCGAGTGGGTGAAGTTAGGCGGAGGTATTCCCTCAAGGCCGGTACATATTAGCACAATTCCCCCACCGTTTCGAGGCTCATGGTGCCAAGCAGTATTTGGTAGCAAGGTCTCAAGGCAGATACTGTTATAAAGAGATAGGCACATTAGCCTTGTCTAGCTTACATTTTCACTTCTCTGAAAATATTAAACAGTTTTCTGTAAGACGTGAGTAAGGTGGGGATCTGTGCACCCTGTCCTGAAGAAGAATCCTAGCTTTGAAACATGTCGACAACGCACACACAGGGTGTTGTACATTAAAATACAAAATACCTCACAACCACTTTTTTAACAGTACCAGCAGAGAGGCTCATTAAAATGTTTTGCTAACCTCACGTGCCAGGTACCTTTTTAACATCACCTTATCACTTCTACGGACCCACCACTCACTTTGTTATATACCATCCTCCACACACACCACACGCCTATTAATAAGTGCTCCTGCGTAGTCGCAGGTTAGCAGCACGCCGCATCCAGTAGAGGGGTGCGAAGACCCCAATGATGAAGCATGACACCAAGGGTCCTTTTGGTGTGTGAGGGGTATTAAAAGAACACTATGTGCTCCCCACCAGTGTAGGGAGCACACCTGTGACACCAAGGTAGCCCATGGTGAGCTGGTGGTGGTCTTGCAGAAATCTAAAACAAACCCATTGGGGAAAAGGACCATGATTGGGCTTAGCTTGGCACCCGGGGCAACAATATGCCCAGTCGCCAGGATGGAGGCATACCTGGCGATCCGCCCAATAGGGAGTGGGTAGGCCCTGTTTATACATGAGCAAGGGGATTGCCTATCACAATATCAATTTAGGGCAGTGTTCGGGCAGGCATTGGCGAGTCTGGGGTTGGATCCTACGGGATATTCTTCCCACTCATTCAGGATTGGGGCAGCGACTCTTGCAGCAGGCACCGGCTTACCGGCGGAGGCAGTGAGAAGGGTTGGGCGGTGGTCATTAGCATGTTTTAAAAGCTATGTGCGGGCCGAATTACTGTAAGATGACACACAGATATGTTGGCATGATCATTCTGACTTTTCCATTTTTCTTCCTGTCACTAGTATGCCATCAAAAGTTGTATGGTTGTTGTGGCACTCATTTGTACTGCGCACCACGGTCTGGTTACATCAGCAGCGAGTGTCAAAGCTGCCGAGTTTGAAGGGGATGTCGTTCTATGGCGAGGCATTGAGGGCTTGCAAATCCGGTAATTGCGGCAGCTGGTGGAGGAGACAAGAGCACACGAGGGACAGCAGTCCCTGGATTTGGTTATCTTACATTTAGGCGGCAACTGGTGGATCTTGGGCGTCAGGCGGTCAGGGAGGCGTTACTGACGGAGTTTGCCTGGCTGGGACAGGTGTTTCTACAGGCGCAGATAGTTTGGTCATGTATGATACTACGTCGGATATGGGGAGCCGGAGTAAGAGCACGAGTGTTGAATGTGTCAGTGAGGCGACTCAACGGTGAATTGGCCAAACTGTGTACTGGACAGGGCCGCTTATGCCAAATACCACACAGACTGATCACGGGGGATCGGATGTTTCACCATGACGGCGTACATTTGTCGGACATTGGAACGGATGTGTGGATCAAAGGAATCTGGTCATTTCTACAGAACTTGTTTGGCGGTGGGAAGGGTGAAGGACCTGGGGGCCCTGGTCACCCTAGAAGCGGAAAGAGGCCACAGAACATTGACTCGCAGGGTTAACAGGAGCCCTCCTTACATACTACCTAGGCCAGCACTGAGGGGAGAGACAGTAGGCTCTCCGCAGGGAGAATGGGGACACCGGCTGGGGAGGCAAGGGCGCCAGGTCACGAACCTGGGGAATGGTTTAGCGGCCCCTGGTTATTCACTACGAGCCTCCTTGGCAGCCTGGTGGTAGAGGGGTGGACCCCATAAATGTCAGACAAGGACCATCAGGCTGGGGCTCACCTTTCAAGGACACAGGTGGGTTGTGCCTTGCGTGGTTCTCAGTTAGGAGATGCGAGACAGAAGGCCCCTTGGTGCTGGAGCAAATTAATATCTGATAACAGATAGTTATGATATTTGATTATGATTGTCAATATTAAAAGTGTAAATATTGGTTTATGAATAATGTAAAATATGTAATTTCAATTGTCATGTTTATGTGTGTTGATATTAGAAATTAAACATGGCCGTTCATACCCACATTCTGAAAGTATCCAGTATTGATTGTGGGATCTCAGGAGGGCCGGGCGGGGAGCATCCTAGGGGGTCCGGGCTCTATGGAAAGCGTGAGATTTAGAGAGCGCGCCATTAGTGCCCGACCTCCTGGATCCACAACACACCCCCATAGCCATGCCGGGTAGCCCGATTGGTGACCGGCCTTAGGGGAGTACTTCCGGGTCACCCTATGATGAATTTACGGTGGGGACCGCCGCGGGGAGAGGGGTGGAGCCAATGGCCTATTTAGGTCTCAGAGTCACCAGGCAATATCTCTTTTCTTGTGCCGGGCCCCAGAGGAGTGTTCGTAGATCAACAATCTCCCACCCACCCGTCCCTTAGATTAGGTGTTGGGGGGGGGTTAGGAGTAGAAGGTGGCGGCAAAGAGGCCACAGAGCATTGATTTCCAGGATTAACAGGAGTCCTCCTTACATACTACCTAGGCCAGCACTGAGGGGAGAGACAGTAAGCTCTCCACAGGGAGAATGGGGACACCAGCTGGGGAGGCAAGGGCACCAGGTCACGAACTAGGGCATGGGGCAGCAGCCCTGGTTATTCCCTACGAGCCTCCTTGGCAGCCTGGTGGTAGAGGGGTAGGCCTCATAAATGGCGGACAAGGACCAGAGGGCTGAGGCTCACCTCTCAAGGATGCAAGTGGGTTGCGCCTTGCGTGGTTCTCAGTTAGGAGATGCGAGCCATAGGGCCCCTTGGTGCTGGAGCAAATTCATATCTGATAACCGATAGTTATGATATCTGATTGTGATTGTCAATATTAAAAATGTAAATATTGGTTTATAAATAATGTAAAATATGTAATTTCAATAGTCATGTTTATGTGTGTTGATGTTAGAAATTAAACATGCCCCTTTATACCTACATTCTGAAAGTATCTAGTATTGATTGTGGGATCTCAGGAGGGTGGGGCAGGGAGCATCCTAGGGAGTCCCGGCTCTATAATCCTTAGCTTTATTGGAAACAAATTGTACACCATTATCGGTTATAAAGGTGACAGGTAAACCTACTCGAGTGAACACCTTATCAAGGAAGCACAAAACAGTGTGTGTGTCCACTTCCTCTAGTACTTGCACTTCTGGCCATTTTGAAAAAACAGCAATAAGTGCAACAATATACTTTGATTGTTCTCTGATAGGTCCCATAATTTCCACAGCTACCGTATTCCATGGTTCCTTAGGAATAAACAGGTCACACATATTAAGCCTAAAAGTTTTGACTGACTTATCAGAGTTAGTGAAACTAAAACAATTTCAAACCATTCTTTCTATGAATATGTCCACACATGGTCAACAAAATCTTGTTTCAACTCTTTGTTTGGCTCTAACAATACCTCTGTGATCCTCATGACACCCACAGTAATGTTTTTTTCTTAAAGGAGCAGGATGGACAGCTCTATCTCCTCTCCATATTATACAATCATCCTAAGTAAGTTCATTCCTAACCTCCTAATAACTTCTTATCTCTGATTTAAATGCGCCTTTGTAGGCCAACCATCTACCATGTACGTCAAGACTTTTTGCAGTACTACATCTGCACCATACACTTTCATCCAAATTTCCTTCTACATAGCCAGAATAACCTGATTTTGTACCCATGCTACACTCAAATCTACACTCATCCCATTCTACACTCAAATCTTCTTTAATTTGCAAAGGCATTCTAGATAAGACATCTGCTGCCACATTTTCTTTTCCTAGCACATAAACTATTTTGTACATGTAATCCTGCAATCTCATGGACATTATTGCTAGGCATACAGATGATTTTAGTATACCTTCTATGGTAAGTAGTCTGACCAAAGGCGTATGGACACTTCATAACAAACATTCTTTACCCCCAACAAATGCTCTAAAATGCTCCAGTCCAAATACGCATGTTAGAGTCTCTCTTTCAATTAGAAAGTATTTCATTTCTGATGGCGTAAATGCTATAGAAGCATATGCAATCACAACTTCACTACCTTCCTGCTTTACTTGTGACAAAACAGCGCCTCTACCCTTGCAACATTTGTCAGTGGTAATCACACTCTTCAGGCTGGTATTGAACCTGCACAAAGCTGTGGCCTCGGCAATGGCTGTTTTCACATGGACAAATTCTCTTTGACAATCATCATTTCACAGAAATGTACATTTGTTATTAAGCAACTGGCGAATATTAAAAGTTCTTGTAGAAAAATTGGTCACATATTTTGACTAAAATTCTGTGAGTCCAAGGAATGATCTTACGTCATCCTTACTCATTGGTTCTGGTGCTGATTGAATTGCTCCCACTAAATCAGGTTTCGGTCGAACTCCATTCTTACTTAGCATGTGGCCCAAATAGTTAACTGGATCTACTGCAACTTTGCATTTAGTATGTTCAACTGTTAACCCTTTCTCATTCAAAATGTCTAAAACACTCTCCAAAATAACATTATGCTCCTCTTTATTTTTACCATATATTAGAATATCATCTTGAAAGCATTTACCATTTGAGGTTTTAGAAAACAACAGGCGCATCACATTATGAAAAACTGTTGCTGCAGATGCGAGTCCAAGCAGCTTTCTTTTGAATCAGTAACAACCAATAGGTGTTAGAAATGTGGTGCATGACCTACATTCTTCCTTTAGTACAATCTGATGATAGGCTGCAGATAAGGTAATTGTTTTTAAAAACTTTAGCTTCTCTCACAAGAGCCAGCATTTCTGATATTTTAGGCACTGGAAATTGATTCACAAGGATATTATTATTAAAATGTTGAAGATCAACGCATAGCCTAACTTTTACGTTACTATGTCTGGCAACTAAAATGGGTGAAACCCATTCTGAAGACTCTACCTCTTCACTCTACCTCTTCAATAATGCCATCTTGTGCCAATTTTAATATTTCTCTTTCAACCTTCTCTCTCAAAAAAGAAATATTATAAGATAAAGAACTATCCATTTTTTATCATTTTAAAGAGACTTTATCAGATTTCACATTATGTTTGTTATATGCCAAATATTTTCA
Source organism: Lissotriton vulgaris (assembly GCF_964263255.1). NCBI lineage: Eukaryota > Metazoa > Chordata > Amphibia > Caudata > Salamandridae > Lissotriton > Lissotriton vulgaris. The sequence goes on along the minus strand of NW_028255458.1, from coordinate 162,330 downwards.
AGACTCTGCACCTGTTCTTACAGCCAAGCCGGACTGTTTGTTTTCCAGTTAAATTGGTGATTACTCAACTCTATTGCTAACACAACAGTGCAGCCTGGACTGTTCTAGATCAGGAGCTATATCATGAATGTGTGCGCTGCTGCAGAGTGGAGCATCACTTATATTCAGGGCCACAGAAATTATGCAATTCTGTGGCTACTATGTTTTCCGCATACCTATGGATTTGCTGCATTAGCCAAATAATCCATTATCTGCTGTATAATCTGCAGATTCGAACAAAGATAGTTTGATCGGTTCAAAAGTTACTAAAAACGGAGCAGCATGTGTTATTGCGCACTGGGAAGCCCTTTGAAAAGTTTTACTTGACATTTTTCTGTTGTTTATTGATATGCTTGGGTGTTAAACGTGCACCACTGAGCTAAACCTTTACCCATGCAGTGTTAAAATGAGTAGAAACAATACAAAATAATGGATTAATGCTATTACAAAATGTGCTGCATTACGCTGCATAATTTGCCTTTTCTTGCAGCATAATCTAGTCTGCCCTGCCGCATAATTTCACACTCCCCTGCCGCATAATTCCAGTGGCCCCCTGGCATTGCACTGTCTAAAGCAATTAGAACCCGGTCATTCTCCAGGTTGTTTTCTGGGCAGCAGATTGCACAATGCAGAAACAGCGAAAGGCAAACCACTGCACCCTGTCTCCTGCTGTGTTGCACTGTCTGCAGTGCAGCGCTTGAGCAAATTTGGAGAATTTCCGAGCTAAGCATGTGCGATTTATGCATCCACCTGGCTCAGAGTCCTTCTAGAACACAAGGCGAGAGGAAGCAATGAGAAAAGCTTCATGGCTTCTTCTTTCCTTGTTATTTTATTCGCTGCAATCTTCCTTTTCTTCACACGGTAACCTGTAACGGTGCGCGTGCATGGCCTGGCGAATGAGCAGAATACGGTTTGTCGACTGCAGCCCCGCCACGCGGCCAGCACACACCGGCCCAGCCACGCGGACTATGATGAGCTCTCGAGCCGTTCATCCCAGTCAAGCGTTTTATGTTAATGAGGCGTCCCGGCCTGACAGGATGAAGGAGCCGCTCGGGCCGCTCGTTTACACCTGCCAGGCCACGGTTCCGGCTCTTGCCTCCAACGTGCGAACAGAATAGGGGGCTCTGCCAGATGTGAGGCGCCTTCAAAGGGCGGGCTCCGCGAGCAGCGACCGCTGCTAAATGGACTTCACGGGCCTGCTCGAATTGCCCTACAATAAAGGGAAGGGGGTGGGGGTCTGGGGGATCCCAGGGTCACACATCCACACGATTAAAGCGTCAACACTCATTCTGTATCAATTTCATGCGGTGGCGTGAAAGCAATAACCTGTCTCCTAAGAGCTTTACTGTCCGTGCAAATTGAGAAATAAAATCCTAAGTGTATCTGGGATGCAGTGATAGGTGTTGAGTAACAAGAGCGTTCAACACGGGGGGGGGGGGGGGGAGAGGGGGAATTGATAGACGTCTTCCTTATTCTAGGACATTGCAGAGAGCCCCCGAGAGCCCCCAAACTAAACAAAATAAACACGCAAGCCTCTTATGTCACATTCTTTATAATGGGACACCGTGTTTAGACAAATGCCTCCAGATCAACGTGGTGAACGCGAAACTTTCAGCTGATGTAATGTATTTAGAAATGAGCTTCAGCAACCCAGTTTTTGTCATAATGTACAATACTATTACTATACCCCATCACGCGGTCTTAAAATTCGGTAAAGCCCGATTATTCCGAAAAAAAGTCTTAAACTGGGGTTTAAGAGGACTGCTTCGTTCCACACTCAATGACCACATTCAAAAACTTATGTTCACAAGATATATATTTGGCAACAAAATGAAACGGGCCCGTTAAAAAAACTTAAACCACTGGTACAGATGTTGTACTCCCGACAGACACAACAGTAAATAATAAAAAGAATCAGCTGCCCTCGCGTTTTAACCCCACACGTGAATAGCTCGTTGCGCACAGAGATAGATAACACACATTTGTTTAACAAACAAAAAACAAAATGTCAAGACGCGCAAATTCCATCAAAGAGACCAGTGAGGAGCAGTTACAGACGTGCACCTTTACGGGTGCCAGTGGGCACGGAAAGCGGTTAGAAGCGTGCAACTTACCCGGCATAGCGGTTGTTGTAGTGCGAGGAGTGCACCGGCAGCCAGGTGTTGAAGGCAAAGAGTGCACACAGGGCAAGGGCCGGTGCTGCCCCGTTGGGCACATTCTTGATCCAGCCCATAGCGTGAACCCCCAGGTACAGCACCGAGTGAACTTCTGCCAGGGAGCCTGAGCCGACGCAGAGTTTCACGCAACAAGGTGAAGTTTTGTGTGTGCTGCAGATTGCTTACAGGCGGCACGCGGTGTTTCAGCCCTGTGATAGAAGGTCCCAGGCTGCCTCAGCTGCTCCCCCTGCTGGACAGACTCTGGGTACTGTTCCTAGAAGCACAAGGACAGCAACACGAAATCGGATACGACCCGAATTGTACTCGCGAGTGAAGCACTGAATGAACAGATCCCTCATCTGCGAAACTTACAGTGACAGAATATTTCATTGCGGTGCACGCTTTATTCGTTTGCACTAGAAGTTTTGTATTCACATTTTTGCTGAATTATATTTCAGTCCCACCCTGTCTTCAAGCTGTGATCGATCACTATACATCGGACAGCTTCCTGTCTTGTTCAAAAGTCACACACTACATGCTGTAAGGAGTCTGGTTCAAGGAGCAAATAACAAAAACAAGACATTTTCTGGTGGATCCAGTCAACCAAAGGCATAGATTACTAAAATGCGGGTTTTCACACTTGCCCAATGTCACGATATTTTGCAAAATTCACGTCCAGGCCTAATCAGCAACCAGTGACATTGCTGGTTTAAGAACCTAAACTCCGCAGGGTTATGGTGTTGAGTTGTAGAGCTAGTGGTACGCCTATGAGGCTGGTTCACCCGTTAAAACTGAGCCGATTTTAGGTTTATCTTCCTTTAATGGTAGACATTTTTACCTCTCATTGGGGAATTGATTTACCTTTGCCCCTGACAATATCAGGGAAGGCTTGACTCAGTTCCCAATAAGTGTGTTCTTTCCAATATCTACAATATTCTGTTATTTGTGTTACTCTACATTTACAAGTGAGGGGGAAGCTCGTATGTTTAGCAGCAGGTCGTTTCATGCTGTAGGAGAAGACTCGGCTGCCAACTCTGGTTTTCTGAATGTGTGGAATGTGTTCAAGTTGGAGTCCTGCTGAGTGCAGGTGTCTAAGAGTTTGTGAAAACAGATGTGACTCTTAAGGTAAGCTGGGCTTGAGTTAAGTAGTGCTTTGAGAGTGTGAATGAGGAGTTTGAATTGTGCTTGTTTTTTATGGGTAAAAAATGTCGCTCTTTGCTGTGGGGTGAGATGTATGTGTGGTGTGAGAGGTTGAGAGAGAGTCTGGCCTCCAGGTTCTGAATTGTCTGCAGCCCCCTGGTTAGAAGTTTCTTGATGCGGTTTAGATGGTGTTGCGATAGTCTAGCTTACTGGCGCTGAGGGCTTGGGTGATGGTTTTCTGGGTGTTGGTTGGGAGCCATTTGAATATTTTTCTTAGCATCTTCAGGTTATGAAATCATGATGCATTGACTTGGGCAATTGCGCCGAGTTTGTAGTCGATGATAATCCCAATATTCTTGTCGGGGTGAGTATCGGGGTTGAGTGTCACTCCTAGCATGATGGAGTCCCACGGCGAGAAGCTCTTTTCATAGATCATGACTTCAGTCTTGTCAGTGTGCAGCTTTAGACAGTTGCTCTTCATCCAATCAGTGATTTTTGCCTTGGATCTTTCTTTCCATCTTTTTGCTTATCTTTTAACCATCCTCAATACAACTCTTTAGCCGCTCCGCAAGATTCTTGGTCCCAAATAACCTACCCTCTAACAGTGGAACCAGAGCACATCGGTCAGAAGGTTGGGAGTTGTTATATGAGCTCACAGAATCTCCCACCATCCTAGATTACAAACTTCAGAATCCCTACTCTGGAAAATGTATCCTTTAGGAATTCAATTAATGGAATAAATGGTCACTGTGCTCACACAATGTGCAAAAATCCATTTAGAGGTGTACTGTACCAAAATTATAATAAACCTCTCAGAAGAATACAACAGGTTGACCCTCTATATCTAAATTCACCCTCTATATCGAAACTCAGTTTGTTCCAGGAATGCTCTGGCACTTTCATAGTGACAACTGAGCATTTCTCACTGTCTAAGGTCTCTTCCCACACTTTCCACTATGTGGTCCATTCTAGGCCACCAACATTGCACCATGAAATGTGCATTACTTCTGTTCTTTTCTAAATGATGTTTGTGTGCCAAATATATAATCTTATAGACTCCAACGAAGAATATAATAACGCCCCCTCTGATTAAATAAATATAGGAAACCTAGACACGATAGGGTCCAGAGTAGGTAATAGTTTGAGCCCACATCTGCGGGAAAAAGACCTAACACAAACCGTGATGAGAGCCAGTGTGGCCTTAACATCGTGGAACATTGCAGGTCTCTCTAAGAAATCGACGGACCCAACAGTCCTATCCTTTGCCGATAATTTTGACATTATATGTCTTCAGGAGTGTTGGGACCAGGAGGAGTCCCATATAGAGGGTTTCAGCACCCATTTTACCCCGTCTCTTCAGGGTAATCGAGGCAGGGGTTCTGGTGGCCTCTGTACGTACGTCTCTAATCTGGCAAATTTGACAGTGAAGAGATTAGAGAATGGGGGGTCAATAATAGGAAGTGTAATTCCTTGCAGGGTTTTTCTGTCAAAGGGAAAGGGCTGAGCATTCTTCTGATCAACTTATATAACAACATCATGAAAGAAGAAGCTAAAGTGATCATGGACGATTTAACCGATATTTTAAATAGGGGAACGGGAGAGGCAGGTTGCATCCTTATAGTGGGAGATTTTAATTGCCATTTATGCCCTTACAGTGGTTTAGACATTTGTGGCATAACAAATCTAAAAGGGGAGCCTAGCACGCATTTCGAACACACCAATTTTGGCAATCTGTTGAACCAATTAATGCATGACTGGGACCTAGGCTACGCTAATGAACTTTGTGAGCCAACGGTTGATTTTCAACCGACCTTTCATGCTCGGGGGTCAGGCACCATTATAGATTTTATGTTGCTGTCTAACAGCAATCAGGGTTCTGTACAGGGCTTTAAAACAGAAGATTTAGTAATGAGTGCCCATTTTCCAATTAGTATCAGTTTTGATGCGGGCACCTATGATAGCCATGCATCAAAACTGTCTGAAACATTATATCGTCATTCAATTTCCCTGGCCAGAAGAAATGGGTATGCTATCAAGTGGGCCAAGGTCGACCCAAATTTTTTTTAAAAGAGGTAATCACGGAAGACCTTGAGCACTTCATGACATGTCTGGAACAATATCCCAATCCCCACAAGATCAAAGCGGCTTATGACAATATAGTAGCCACTATTAATGATAAATTGACCAGGAAGCGAAAAGACGGTGAAAGGGTTAGAACGAATGGCTGGTTCAATTCTGCCTGTACTAGAGCCCATAAAGCCCTCTTACAGGCAGTAAAGGCCCTGCCAAAAGATATCGAGGTAGTCAGGGCAGCCAGGTTGGACTATAAACAGGCACTTCAAAATAGGAAAAAAGAAATCAAAGATCTTGCCTGGGAGGCGTTAATAAAGGCTAGCGCCCTTCGGGACAATATTTCCTTCTGGAGAGAAGTTAATGCCCCGTTCTTTGCAGAGAGAAAGACTGATTCTTTGGAGGTAGCTATAGCCGAGGACGGTAAACAGACATAATATTGAATCCAAAATATCGTTTGGACAAAATATCGAGTAAAAAATATAGACTAGCCAAAATATCGACCAGACATTATATAGACTACAAAAATATCGAGTAATATCGATATTAATAGCCAAAATATCGAATCAAAAATATAGACTAGACATAATATCGACTAGATAGAATATAGACAAAAGAAATAGAAAATAAGGTAGTTTTTAATATTTTTTAATAATTGTGTAATATAAATCTGTAGCGGGTTGTGGGTTTATAGGGGAATAGGGTGGGAAGTAATTTAATTATAATTAATTAATTATGTTCATTAATAATATTTGTTAATTAATTATTAATTGGTAAATAATTAAAATATAATCTGTAAAAAATAATTGATTAATAATTAATTTTTAGTAAATTATTTTCTGTAGCGGGTTGTGGGTTTATAGGGGAATAGGGTGGGAAGTAATTATATTATAATTAATTAATTATGTAAATTAATAATAATTATTAATTAGTTATTAATTGGTAATTAATTACAATATAATTGGTAATTCATTATAAATATTTAATTGATAAATAATTAATATTTAGTAAATTATTTTCTGTAGCGGGTTGTGGGTTTATAGGGGGATAGGGTGGGAAGTAATTTAATAATAATTAATTAATTATGTAAATTAATAATAATTGTTAATTAATTATCAATTGGTAATTATTTAAAATATAATTGGTAATTAATTATAAATATTTAATTGATAAATAATTAATATTTAGTAAATTATTTTCTGTAGTGGGTTGTGAGTTTATAGGGGGATAGGGTGGGAAATAATTTAATAATAATAAATTAATTATGTAAATTAATTAAAATTGTTAATTGTTAATTAATTAATAGTCATTTTAACCACTACACTATCCAGCGCTTTCCCTACTGTTGCACCCACTGGAGTGGGAATAGTAATTTTAACCCCTACGCTATCCAACGCTTTCCCTACTGTTGCACCCACTGGAGTGGGAATAGTAATTTTTACCCCTACGCTATCCAACGCTTTCCCTACTGTTGCACCCACTGGAGTGGGAATAGTAATTTTAACCCTTACGCTATCCAATGTTTTCCCTACTGTTGCACTCTTTGGAGTGGGAATAGTAATTTTTACCCCTATGCTATCCAGAGCTTTCCCTACTGTTGCACCCACTGGAGTGGGAATAGTAATGTTTACCCCTACGCTATCCAACGCTTTCCCTACTGTTGCACCCACTGGAGTGGGAATAGTAATTTTTACCTCTACGCTATCCAACGCTTTCCCTACTGTTGCACCCACTGGAGTGGGAATAGTAATTTTTACCCCTACGCTATCCAACGCTTTCCCTACTGTTGCACCCACTGGAGTGGGAATAGTAATTTTAATCCCTCCACTATCTAATGTTTTCCCTACTGTTGCACTCTTTGGAGTGGGAATAGTAATTTTTACCTCTACGCTATCCAGCGCTTTCCCTACTGTTACACTCACTGGAGTGGGAATAGTAATTTTTACCCCTAAGCTATCCAACGCTTTCCCTACTGTTGCACCCACTGGAGTGGGAATAGTAATTTTAACCCCTACGCTATCCATCGCTTTCCCTACTGTTGCACCCACAGGAGTGGGAATAGTAATTTTTACCTCTACGCTATCCAGCGCTTTCCCTACTGTTGCACCCACTGGAGTGGGAATAGTAATTTTTACCCCTACGCTATCCAACCTTTTCCCTACTGTTGCACCCACTGGAGTGGGAATAGTATCTTTTACCCCTACGCTATCATGCGTTTTTCTACTGTTGAATTCACTATAGTTGTTACAATAAATTTTAACCATTTTGCTATGCTACGGTAAAAATATTATATATGTTTAGTTAATAATATGTATTTATATATATATATTTATTATTTTTGTTATATATTTTTGTAATTTACAATAATTATTTATTAATATAACATTTATTTAATCATGTTAACTAAGTTTATATTAAATATATTTATTATTATATTAGTTTTAACTTAATTTAAAGACATAAAAAAAACGATATTTTGACAGTCTATATTATTTACAGTCGATATTTTAGAGTCGATATTTTTGTACTTACCTGTATGAAGATAGAAACTCGATATTTTGCCCCTCGATATTTTGTCATCAATATTTTTGTAACTCGATATTAATGGGCTCGATATTATTTCAGTGATCCGCCGAAGACGTGTGGGTTAGTTACTTCACGGCACTATATAAAATGATGAATTGCCTGTGGTAAACTGCCCCGCGACATCATCACACATCGCCATTGCCCCGCAGTCTGAAGAGTCTCACACCATAGATACCTTTCTGTTGAATATAGTCTTTTATCCACTAGAGGTTGAGCAGGCTATTCGAGAGAGCGCTAACTCCAAAGCCCCAGGGCCAGATGGCATCCCTATCGACTTATTTAAAGAAAATATGGACCTATGGGCCCCGCTCCTTACAAATGTTCTAAACTCCTATAGTCAAACGGGATTCCCAGTAACATGGCAGGAAGCCATTGTAATTCCCATCTTCAAAAAAGGAGATAGGCAGGATCCCAAATGCTATAGGCCAATCTCCCTACTCGACTCCCTGATGAAAGTAGCAGGGAGAGTTTTACTCACTAAATTACAATCCTGGGCCAAAATGGAAGGGGTTCTTTCGAAGTTCCAATATGGGTTCAAGCGTGGGCTGGGCACAGTCGAGCAGGGACTCAATTTGACACTAATAACTAGTAAATATATGGTGGCTAAAAAAGGGAACCTATACATGACGTTTGTCGACTTAAGCTCGGATTTCGACTGCATAAGCCACAAAGTGTTATGGAATACCTTAACTAAGATGGGGATAGACCCATTTGTTTTGAATTTTATAAAGGATCTATACAGAGATGCAGGGGCAACGGTCCGCTATGGTAAAAATGGAGAACGCACCAAGAAATTTCCAATTGAAAAGGGCGTTCGACAAGGCTGTATCCTTGCACCTTTCCTTTTTAATCTGTATATTAACGAAGTGGCAGACTTTTTGACTAATTTGGAAGTAGACTACCCCAAAATTAACGGCACAGCAGTACCAATACTACTTTATGCTGATGACGCTGTAATACTGTCACGAACTCAGGTGTGCCTTCAAAAGGCATTAACCGGCTTTTCCACTTTTATTGTCTCTAGAGGTCTGAAGATAAACGTGGGAAAAACCTTCACCATGTGTTACACGTCAAAAAACAATTCCAAAATAGACTGCAAAACATTCGTCAACCAGACAAAGATAGGCTTGACCAAAACTTTTTCCTATTTAGGTATTATTTTTAATAATAGAGGAACTTGGACCACAGCCATCGCTACACGCAATCTGGCTTTCTCCCGCACCATTGGCGCAGTAAAACAATTTGCTAAGAGACTGGGCGGAAAACCCTTAGACACTCTGCTAAGGATTTACGCAGCAAAATGTGTCTCTACTGCGACCTATGGGGCTGGCATTTGGGGGACGGCCGACTGTACACAAATCCAACTAGCGGAAAACACATTTTTCAGGTACCTGTTAGCTGTCCCAAGATAAATCTCTACAACTATATGCCATAAGGAACTAGTTCGGGTACATATCTCAGACTTAATCAAGATAAGACCAATCATGTTGTGGCATAAGATATGGACTTCCAAGGACACAGCCTTTAGCAGGGATGTGATTCAAGACTGTATGAACCAATCAGCAGCTAGGAAGCTTACCTGGCTTCATTATGTAAAAAAATTCCTGAACTCTATTGGCCATCCAGAACTTTATGCAACTTCCAGCTCATGTGCATCAATTTCCAAAAAAGCTTTAAAAGAAATCTGCCTTGAGCTGCTAGAAGATAGGCGGTGGTATCTGGATGGAAATAAGCCTACGATTATCTCTCACCGCCGCATTCTACATGGCCCAGGTTTACATCCATACCAGGCCCCGGTATTTCCCAGTTACACCAGAATGCTACTAACAAGGATGAGGACGGACTGTTTTTATAGGCTGATATCCTTTCCCGCCCCAAATGACTGGTCTGCCACGCTAATAAATTGTCCATGTGATGACTCATCCACTTAGTCAAATATCCACTGCATCTTTTTCTGCAAATACTATGATTGGGGCAGAAAGAGGCATCTGCTGCCCCTCCTAAAGATGTGGGGTTTGAGACAATGCAAACCAGCCTTGATCCGACTATATATGCTACAAGACGAATTTACTATGGTCGCAGCTGTTAAATTTCTGAAATATGTAGTAAGATGTAGATGTTCGATGGCATAATGATTGCACTGTATATTAATATACTTAATAGTATACATTAATTATCCTGGATTCCCCTAGCATTTTTAACGAATGATTAAGTTCTCTTTTTAATGAAAAATAACGAATTAATTTGTACTGTTGTATTTTGTGGATGAAATGTTTTTTAAACTCTTTTTTATGTGCTTTTATGGTCTTTTAACAAATACCGAATAAAGCTATCTTTGATTTGATTTGATTTGATAATCTTTTCCCTCATACCTTTGGGTGCTATGCACCCCATCCTTCTATACAAAATTCCTTTACCCACACACAGTTCATCTCTTACTATTCAAAAACGTTTCTCCTCCTTTGGTAGGTGTATGTTTCTTCTTCTTGTCTAGCGTCCTCAACCTGGGTAGATAGTCAGCAGCACAATTCTGTAATCCAGCCAAATACTCAACTTGGCTGGAATACAGAAACCCAAAAGGGGAGTACCTTAGGAGGCTGGTCCTCCTTTCACTTACACTTTTTTACACTTGTTTACTTTCACGTCCCCAGGTCAGGGTGGTCCTTAGCGCGTCCACACCGCCGGGGTTTAGTTCACTTGTCCTGATGAATGCCTGGTAAATTGACACAGTTTCAAGGCAGAAACATGTTGACTGACTATTTATAGCGGAAATAACCAATTAATCTATTTGGCCGTATTTTCCACACTTTAACTTTTAACATGTCTAAGTGATCAATCATTAAATCTTCTTTTTTGATACACCATAGACATTTTTTAATATCACTATCACCTTAAAATCACTCACTTTCACATCTATTCACAAAAAACCTGCTCCGCAGTAGTTCTGGCGTTGTAGAACACTGGGGAGGCACTCGGCCTCTCCAGTGGGGCCCAATGATGAAGCATGTCACCTACCAGGTAGGTGAGTGAGGGCTTTTTATACAGTCCTTAGTGGGGTCGTGTATTTACCTTAAACAGTAGCTGCATAAAAAACTTCAGGGTAAGCTCTAGGCCCAACAGTGATCAAAACTCACTGGTCTTAGAATTGAAATCTCTCGTAGGACACAGTAAAAAACATTCTTTTGAGGATCTTGTCCCTCATTCTAATGTAACAGCTGCCAATAGAGGGAGAAGAGTTAGATGGAGCAAATGTGTACAGGCAGAGGATAAGGTTGCTGCATTATACCACCTTGCTGTTCCCTCTCTAGAGAATGCTTTTAGCCTATCAAATGACAGCTTTAGCCAGGCATACCTTTCTTCCTTCCAGAACATCCACCAAGAGTTATGTGGTATATTAGCAGGTTTTTTAGGTCGAAGGCCTAAAAGGCTGCGCTTGCGCAGTCTTAGGCCGGAGATTTAATGAGTCTGAGTAGCGCCGAAGGTCCCGCCTCCGTGCCCCATCTCTCCTTCATTGGCTGGCTTCCTAAACGGAGGCCAGCCATTGGAGGAGAGATGCGTCACTCCAAACAAGCCCCGTCTTTTTCGGATTTGGGGGCGTGATTTTTTACATTCTTTAGCCCTGTGACGTCGTCCGTCACTCAGGACCACAAAACCACGCCCCCAATTCCGAAAAATTTCAAAAGCTTGTGGCCGCCATTTTAAGTCTCCTTAAGATGAGGTAGGCTGCTGTCCTCGTTTACCGCTGTCTTTTTCCCGCCCCCTCCCGCTGTCCGTGTTTGTTCCCGCCCTCCTCCCGCTGATTAGGTCAGCCCGTTCTATTCTTCCCCGCCGTGTCTTTTTCCCGCCCCCTCCCGCTGTCCGTCTATGTTCCCGCCCTCCTCCCGCTGATTAGGTCAGCCCGTTCTATTCTTCCCCGCCGTGTCTTTTTCCCGCCCCCTCCCGCTGTCCGTGTTTGTTCCCGCCCTCCTCCCGCTGATTAGGTCAGCCCGTTCTATTCTTCCCCGCCGTGTCTTTTTCCCGCCCCCTCCCGCTGTCCGTCTATGTTCCCGCCCTCCTCCCGCTGATTAGGTCAGCCCGTTCTATTCTTCCCAGCCGTGTCTTTTTCCCGCCCCCTCCCGCTGTCCGTCTATGTTTCCGCCCTCCTCCCGCTTGTAATCTAATCCGATGTGAATCTCTGCCCCCCCCCTCAATGGCTGACGCCCCATGCTTGCAATCCCGCGCCCCTTCTCATGACCCCGCTCCCACCTCTACAGATCGGATCCATATGCTTCTGCCTTCAGCCCGCGTTCGGGAAGGATGGTGCTGGAAGGATGGTGCTCGAAGAGCCCTAGACTCTTCCCTCACTCGAACACCACGAGAGACTGCAGAGAACGAGGAACGTGAAGCCAGACACTGCAGCGACCTGAAGGAAGAGTCAAGAGACGACACCCACTGGACGGCAGTGGGTGCACCCTCCCTGGAGAGGACAGACCGCACCGCTCGAGGTAGGGGAGAGACTGCAGAAGCCGTGACTCCTTCACGCCATTGCCAAGGTGAGAGGCTCGCGTGATCCATTGGGGGGTGGGGGGGGGGGGGTGGGGGTGGTGGGTGAACTCCTCATTCAGAGCCATCGAGCACCGGATTACGAATGGATTTGGGAGGAAGGACCCCCCATCCCCTTTGCATGCACACCCTGGGGGCATGCGGGCTGCGCCAACGGCCCGTCTGCAGAGGGACAGCGCTTATTCGGCCCATGGTAAGTAAGGCCTTGTAGCGCTTGTAGTCTGCGCACAGCAACAATGCCTCCTCCCGGGGCGTAATTAGGTGTGTGCTTCCATTCTATTTTATTTTTGAATTCGTCGAAATGTTGTGTTTATTTTGTTTTGTACCATTGAGACAGCAGAGGTCTGTAACCGTTCTTATCAAAAACGTCTCCCTGACCTTGGAGAGATGAAAGGCTTACCAGCCCTGCAGACTTTGCGCCTACGTCCATAAGGCCGTCCTTACCCACTGAGTTGCCTTGCCGCCTAATCCACTATGGTCCGACTGGCTGCATGCAGGCTGGCCGCTTTATCCTCGTTAAAAAGAATGAGGTGGGCTGTAGGGTTATGGGCGCACATGTGGGATTTATGGGCCGGGCCTGCACGGTATCAACCCGAGAGGAGGAGGCTGGGCACAAAAACGAAGACAGGAAATGATTGTAGGGTTTTAGCCTGGGTCGAACGTGTGAATCGGGGTCCCCATAAAAGCTGGGTAACAGACGAGGCGGGGTCTAGCGGAGCTTGAGAGCAGCAGTTTGTAGTGATAGGAGAGGGGGTGCAGTGTGCCTCTATGGGGATGGGAAACAAAAAGCATATTTTTTTGTAGTCCATGTTGCATAAAGCTATTTGAATTTGAACCAGAGAATCGAGGAAACCAATTGCGACACTATTGCAAACATGTTTTATAAAAATGTAGGATGTAACTCTTGCTTAGAAATTGTGAGCTTGTTGTAGATTTAATTAAAAACACGTTCTAGAATAATAGCCTTTCCACAAAAAAAAACGCAGTTTCCTCTTATATTTTCAGTCTGAGAGAGCGCAAAGTGATTATGCCCCAAACTCGGCCGCATGGTCCCCGGTCATTCACCTCATCATTGTGGTAAATGGCCTTTAAGAAGCAGAAATACTGCCCCCGGGGTGGTTACATGAAGTGGGTTTGCCCACTTCGTGCATGGTTCAAAGTCTTATGGAACGTCACTTTTACCTACTGACCGTGCCACTGGAATTATGCGCCACGGGAGGAACTTATTGTGCAGCAAGTGCCTAAACTATTTGGTCAACAGGAGGATTATGCTGCTTAATGTGGCACATGTTGTGGTACAATCGATTCATTCTCTGTTCTGCTGTTTTCTTGCATGTTAACCCTGTCTGAACTCGTTCCGCATCTGTAGTATCAGTTTTACACCCAAATGCAGCAATAAGCAAAGGTTTCCCGCCAACTTTTGGCTAGAGAGTTCCTTGTGCAGCAACAGCTGTTGTCACATTTTTAGTAAATGTTGGTCCGTTTGAGCGTTTTTGTTAAAATCTATGCAGTGGGTGATGTATTATGTGGTAAATGCGAAAATCCATAATTATGCGGAAAATACTGAGCCCTAAAATGATTGCCGCCTTGTAATCTTCAGTTCTCAGAGCCCATGTCTCCCTCCTCACAACTCTTGCTCCACAGCCTTCACTCGAGCTGGAGTGCAGTGCAGCAGCCGGCACATACCTTGAGGGTCTGCAATGTGGCACAGCAGCCAGCACGACCCCAGGGTCTGTAGTATGACGCAGGAGCTGACACACAGGGGTAGCACAGAGGGCAGGCCTGTGGGTCTGTAGTATGACGCAGGCACACACTGGTAAGCACAGAGAGCAGGTCTGTATGTTTGTGGTGTGGCGCAGCTGCATGCACAGGCGGCAGGCCCGAGGGTCTGGTGTTGTTCACCAGCAGGTACACACGGGTAGACGCAGAGGGCAGGCAGGCCTGTGGGTCTGTAGTATGACGCAGGGTCTGTAGTGATTCAGGAGCAGGCTCTCACTGGTAGGCGCAGACGGCCATGCCCGCTGGTCTGGATGTGGCACAGCAGCAGGCACACACGTGGCCTCCTCGTCGTATCTGGGCAGTGTCATTGCGGGGTGAGGTCATGTCTCGGAAACGGGTACCCGCCCCCCCTCCGCATCGAGTGAACGAGTACCAAACAGTGCACACACTTGCCTGTACTTCCCCTGGCCCATATAGCGCCTCTCTGATGAATTCACCTCCCCCGGCCCCAAACTGCCCCGCCTCCTTTCGAGTGTGATTTTTTATTTAAGTCCTTTCCTCGTGGGAGGCAGAAATGACCCAAAATGTTTCACTGAAAGGAACGCAAATAAAGTGACTGAAAAACACACTGCATTTGTCATTAATGGTTGCAAATGTTCTTTTCAATAACAAGCTGCGAGTCGACTCCCTGTGTCCATGCATGTGCTTCAGAGAGCTGTCTCGTTGTTGTACGTCACAGGCAGTGGTGCAGGAGTAAGGTGATGGGGTCTCGGTGTATAGGGGCACACAACAGTAAGATCAGCTAATGAGCGCTGTGGAATGGGTTGTGAGTAACTTGTCCATGCACGCGCTGGAGGGAGATGCCTGTGTCCTGTACGTGACACAGGCAGGGGAGCAGGAGTAAAGTGTTGGGGTCTCGGTGTATAGAAGGGACACAGCGGTATTGTCAGGTTATGAGACAGGAGGTGGCCGTGAGGCTCGGGAGTGTGAACCCGGACTCTAATCCAAAATGCCATGGTTTGTGTGGGGCTCTATATGAGTGTGTGTGGCTCTCTGTGTGTGGGTGGCTCTGTGTCCACGAATACTCTCTACTACTCTCTAATGTTCACCTATTGCCATTGCAAATGACAATACCATTTATTTACGTTTAAAAAAAATATATATAAAAAAAATGTCATGAGCAATGCCAATAGCTCTACCTTTAATAATGCCGAGACCATTGCATTGTAAATGCTTGTTCTATACTACTGCTGATTTTAAGGTACACGCCCATAGTAATAGTCAATGGCACAACAAATTATGCGGTTTAGCCAAACGCGCCCTACTTGTGGAAATTAAAAAAGGAACAGCCCGAGTATAAGAGCTGCTAGGGCCCACTATAAGAAAATTATCGCTGAGGTGAAGCGGGAATGGGAGGCGGACAGATGGGAGAATATTAAATTTGCCCTCGATAATCGTGACTTAAGGACTTTTTGGAATCATGTAAAATCTGGCAAGATTGAGGGAGCACCAGCAATCGAGCCCAATGTTAGTGAAGCAGTTTGGAGTCTCCATTTTAAAAATTAAAATTTATATTCTATAGGCATGGAAGATACTTCTTCTGACTCTTCAGCCGACCGCGACCCCAGTGGTACATTCGATCCTAGTAGTATAGACAATAGCATTCCTCCATGTACTATGCAAGAAGTCGAGGTGGCCCTGGATTCTCTATTGCCAGTGAGACCCCGGGTTTGGATAAAATCCCTGGTGACTTGTACCGTAGTGAACATAAGGTCTGGGCCCCCTATCTATGGGTACTCTTCAATGCCCTCCTCCAGGGCATGAAGTTACCTCCAACTTGACTGGGAGCAGAAATTGTGCACATATTCAAAAAGGGCTCTCCCTTAGATCCGGCAAATTATCGCCCAATTAGCTTAATAGATGTCTCCCAGAAATTATATGCACACTTTTTATTGGCGAGATTGCAGTCTTGGATGGAAGAATATCAAATCCTTACACAGTTACAAGCTGGATTCCGGTCCAAGGTCTCTACCATTGACCAGGTATTCAGACTGCAATTGATTTACTGGAAGAATGTTATTATGGAAGGGGGTAGTCTGTACCTCACATTTGTTGATTAAAATCTGCGTTCGATATGGTCCGGCTCGACAAACTCTGAGCCATAATGAGGGCCATGGGTGTGCCATCATACCTATGCCACCAGATCGAACGCCTGCATAAAGATACATTCGCAAGGGTACGCTTTGGGAAAAAAGGGGAACTAACAGCCCCCTTTCCGGTGGAAAAGGGGGTCAGGCAGGGTTGTGTCCTGACCCCCACACTCTTTTCCCTCTTCCTCAATGGAATGACTGCCGATCTATTGGCCATAAAAGACTTAGATTCCCCCAGGCTGGCGAATCGTAAGATTCCAGCACTCATGTTTGCCGACGACACACTCTTACTCTCCAAGTCCCCTATGGGATTACAAAGGACTTTGATAGAGTTTTGCAACTTTTGCAAAAACAGAAACCTTGAGATTAATCTCGCTAAGACAAAATATATGGTTTTCCACGCAAAGACTCTCAATTGGCCCAATCCCCAAATGAATGGGATAGCATTGGAGAGAACGTCCACTTTTGAATACTTGGGGGTCAGTCTTAATGACCAAATGGATTAGGGGCCTCAAGTAACAAAAGCAAATCTTAAATTTTTACAATCCTCTGGTGGTATTCTTAAGGTCCACAATAAATGCAGTTTGAAAATGGTGCTCCCCCCGGTGGATATCTATGAGACTCAAGCCAGGGGGGGAGCCCTTTACTGGATCAAACTGTGGGGCCACTGTTTTGATAACGCACTTGTTTTGACAGAGAATAACTTCTTTAGATGCCTCTTGGGGCTAACGAAGGGTACACCACT
Source organism: Lissotriton vulgaris (assembly GCF_964263255.1). NCBI lineage: Eukaryota > Metazoa > Chordata > Amphibia > Caudata > Salamandridae > Lissotriton > Lissotriton vulgaris. The sequence continues at coordinate 145,183 of NW_028255458.1, read as the reverse complement.
TGTCCCTTTGAGGCTCGACCTGGGAGTTGACCCCATAAGGGATATAATCGCCAATCATCCTCTCCTTTTTTTGGCGACGACTCTGGAGCACCCCCAAACTTTTCATTTACAGGGAGAAACTAAAGAACGTCTTGTCCACTTTGGGAGCGGGGAAGCTACCATGGCTCCAGCAAATCAGACACCTTTGCTGTAAAATTGGGAGACCTAACCTCTGGAATTCCCCTTATTTCTAAGAAATGACTTTCCCTGACATTAAAGGAATATCATTTGGCGTGTCTAACACAGAATAGCCCATTGGGTGTCTTAACCAATAGCTTTTTGGAGGTCAAATACGTTTATAAATTTGAGCAGATTCTGGACAACATTCAGCCCCTTATGGCAAATAAACTTTACCTGCAATTCAGGCATGGAACGCTTCCATTAAGGGCTGTAACTAACAAATGGAGAGGTGTTCTCACCACTCCTTTGGGTTGTCCTGGCTGTACAGGAAAGGAGGAATCGGACCTTCATGCTGTGCTATTCTCCCCCCTCTAAAAAAAAAGCCAGAGTAAGGTGGATTTGGCAACTATGCAACAACTTGGGCTTCAGGAACTATTTAGCAGTATATAGGATCCTGAAATATGATTCTACCCCACTGATTGCCTTTGCCACCTCATGGTTTCTGTTTTCGATGTGGTGCACTCGCAGAGCTAGGATTAAGGCTATTGAAAGTCTGTGCAGTTAGGTTGCTGCATATCAACTGTTATGAATGACAAGTACTCCTTGTTTTCAAATATCTTTGTCAATTGGTGTATGCTACATGCTTCCCTGCCTATTTTTATTTTTTATTGTCATTTTAGCATCTTATAATATGCCATATTTGCACTTTGACTCCCCTAGTAGTTTTATTCTGGTCTTATGTAAAGCTTTATATTGCCTATTTGGATTAATAGTTTTTAAATTTTAGTAGATTTTATATTGTGTTTTGTATTCTGCTTTTATGGCTGAAAACTGCCGAAATAAAGCTTTATTGACTGACTGGTATTCAATGAAAAGTCACAGGAGACCCCAAAACCTCTGCAGGAATTGACAAGGGATCACTCAGTGAATATAACAAAAGTCCGGTGCACACGTTAAGTTGAGTATATGAGCAAGTCATTAATAGTAAGCATAAAAATGCATCAAATTTAACAAGGTAGACAAATCTGAATAGTTTATTTCAAACGAAATATAATGAGCCTTCCTTTCAGGAAGGGTGACATCAACGAAAACAACCAGCCGACACGTGTTTCATTATGCGGGCAGTGGACCTGTGAGACTTCACGGCTGTTGATTGTCAAAAGTAGAAAGTTCGCTTAGCCGGTGATAATTCCAACCCGGCAGGTACGGGTATAAGTTAAGGTATCTTTGTTGAAGTCAACCTCAATAAAAAGCAATGTGGGACGGGCGGGTACAGCCGGCTTCACGGTTATCTGTGTAATAGCGTCAAAGTCAAGACCGGTAGTGTCTTGTTTCTCAGTTGGAGAATCAGAAGTCATAAAGTTAGACTTTCATCTCAGTTTACCTTTGTGAATAATGCCCCTAGTCTGTGGAGCAAACAGCATGCTTGCTGGCTATACTGCCAGAAGTTGCTTTTGTTTAAGTTAAATTCAGCACATAATACATCGAATGACCTAAGAGAGCCAATGACAAACAGTTGTTCCATCCTCATGGTCTTCTAGTAGCCCACCATTCCCAGTAAATTTCCAAATCCAATTTGAAAACTAGCACCGTGCTATGGGGGTCGAGGAATACAGCAGGGGGTCAACTGTGAAGATCTGAAATAATGGAGCAGATGCAAATCGATAAGAAATGAAAATGTATATTCCTGCCTCAGCCACCTCTCAGGTCAACAACCAACCTCTTGACTTGTCTTCAAATCTGGAATCTGGTGAAGTCATAATCCTATTGCAACCCATACACATTTTTTAAGCTTCAGGACACCACACACCTCCCGCTTAAAACACTAACAAAGAAATACACTATAACCTGAAAGAACAAATAGGTCTAGCAGAGAAATTGATATTGACTACATAGGGGAAATACACTACTGTACTTTAATCAAGTCTTAGAAGTACACCGCCGTTATACAAATTGTCTCACAAAATCTTAAAGAACAGACTATAGTCTTTGTTGGTATTATTGCTAATAGCAGCTTTTGTTATTTCTTCCCTCTTTTCCCACATCAACATTGTCAAGATCACAAATAGTTTTGTTCAATAGCACCACCTGGCTGAAATTCCAAATATGGCCATCATTCATCTTGACTGTATTTCTAAAATTCTTGATAAATTTCCTAGTCCTAGTGAATTTAGAACCAGGCCATCCACCAACAGGAGCACGAATTTCGATCCAACTCTGAGATGATAAAACAATATCCGCTTTTGCAATAGTGTTTTTTCCAATCCATCCCACAGCATTTTGCCATTTGAATCCCTTCCTTATGCGTTATATTAAATGTTACAACTGTGCCATTCAACTCAGGGTGAGAAAAGAGTGGTATTTGGTGTTATATTTCTAATTTATTTCTGTTATATTTCTAATTTCTAATTTATAGAGAAAACATTAAAAATATTTAGAACAAAATTGCACTCCATTGTCTGTCAAAATGGTCCTATTGCATACCTACCGTCTAAAACAAACCCTCCAAAAATCTGACCACAGCTTCTGTCATTATGTCCCCCAGACATACAACTTCAAGCCAATGAGAAAACAAGTCAATTACCACCAAACAATAACAAGTAGCTCTTTCCTCTCTCAATGGGCCTACCACATCCATGGCAATTTCATGCCACAGTTCCTTAGGTAATTCTCTGCACACCATTGGAACAGACCTCACTTTATGTATTTTATCACTGTCTTTTCACTCAAAACTCTCTCATGTTTTCCTGTCTATATCCAAGTCTAAACACAGCCACAAAAAATCAGCTCTCACTCTCTCTTTAGTTTTAACAACACCCAAGTGCCCTTCATGAGCCATATCTAGGATTCTCTCTCTAGGAACCAGGAACTAGGAACGACCAAACAGTTTTCTCTAAAAACCATGAAATGACAATTCATCTTTGATCCTCAAATATGGGTGTACTTCATCTTTCAACTAATTCTTTTTGGGCCAACAATTCAGGATGAAAGGGATAATCCTTTCAAGTACCTTGTCAAGTTCGCCTCTGATTTACACTCATCCTCTGAAGTTTATCCTTTAGTAACTGCACACAAACACTCTCATATGACCATTCCACTTCCTCTGATGTTTCATCCACTGCTTCACCTACGGAAATCAGACATGACAGACAGTCAGCCATACTGTTTTGCATCCCTGGAATATACTCCACTGTTAAGTTAAACTCCTGCAATTCCACAACCCATTTACATATTCTTGCAGAAGCAAAATCTAACCCTGCCTTCATAAAAATTTCATTTAAAAGCTTATGATCTGTTTCCACTATGAAATGTCTCCCTCACAGAAAATGTTTGAATTTCTTGATTGCCCAGCATTTCGCTATTGCTTAATTTTTGATGACTGAATCATTGAACTCTGCACCTCTCAAAGTGATAGACGCATAGTTTCATCTATCATTTGTACTAGTATAGCACCCAAATTGAGGGAAAGTGACGATATACCTGGAAATGTTGTACAGAAGCCATTGGTGGGGAGGGTAAGCACGGCTAAAGCCGGGGAAATGAGCAGATCAGTTGGTCAGACTACACAGACCAAAGTGGTCCCAACAAGCACATCAGTCCCACCGAGGAAAATGCGCCCAACTAACCTCCCACCAGATTGTGAACCATATGTTGTCGTACTTTCCAACGTCCCACCCTTAGACCCTACAGAGCCTAATTTCCACCAGGAATCTCATGATTCACTTAAACATAAAACCGTTTCCTGGCTGAATAAGAACTGTGGGTTCCCAATAAATTATTCGGACCAGATATTAACAACTAGACGGGTACCCTGGATTGGTAATGCCAGGAAAACTTGCAGGGGTGAATGTATCATTATTAATTTTAGGCACCCTCAACATGTTGCAACTGTGTTACTTAGAGCAGCATCGCTGAAACTGGTGAAACTGGATGAGAACAGTGTGGGTGTGCATCCTCTGGGATATTTCTATAGCCATTTTTGCAAAGGTACCTCTGCATAACACTACAAGTAGGCCTCCTAATTTCAGCAGATGTCCAATCTTTCAGATCCCTACTCATAATAGATATCAGGCACTGAGTACCTTGGATCAGAATGATTGACTCTTGTCGCTTGGCAGCATTGGCCTGGGGATAACCTCAAATATTCAAGATGAGAAGGTAAACAGGAATAATCTAGAGTTTATGCAATCACAGACAGTGGTGCCCGCATTGAATTACGAGGATAGCCCTAGACTGGACCTTGTCGTAATGGCAGCGGTGAGTGTTCAGACTTCTAATTGTACTGGGGATAGCATTGGCAGCCCAGGAGAGGTCGGTTTATGCTGCACCGATAGTATCAGGCCTGAGGGAATCACTAATGGAAATACTCTAATGGAAGAAACAAACATTAAAACTGTCCCTCTAGATGGCAATTCTACACAAGACATATTGTTGGATGCACCCCTACCCAGTCTCAAGGAAAATTTACCCGTAAGATTAATATCATGGAATATAGCAGGCTTAGCTAGGAACCTCCGGGATCTAGTTTGGTGCACCTACATTGAGGATTATGATGTCATCCTCCTCCATGAGACTTGGGCCGTAGAAACTCTGCATATGCTCGGGTACAAAAAATGTTCATTGTAACGCAATCCCCTCTTCAAGAGGGAGAGCGTCGGGGGCCCTGGTAATTTGAGTGAGAGTCAACTTAGAAATAGAAGTTACCTTACTGTCAATTCCTTCCCCTGATTTATTAGGAGTAAAGATGGTGACAAGGAAAAAAAAACTGTATATCTAATAAATATATATAACAGACCATACCCATCAAACAAGGAATCTAAGGTAGTAGAGCTACTGGACTCCTTTTTAGACACACTAGGACCAAATGCACAAGTGGTATTAGGAGGGGACTTCAATTGTAAATATGAACCAGTATTGGGCCTCGATAACTTACTCAATGAACAGGACATGACAAACGATATCCCAAATTTGTATTCTACTGGGCCAGTTAAATGTACTGTAGCAGCAACTCAAATTCTACAGCTGACCTTGGGTCATGACTTAAGGGTATGTAATGGCCGCTTACAATCTGATAGACCAGCAGCCCCAACCTTTTGTAAAGGCAACTGTAAGTCAAATATAGATTTTATACTGGTATCTCTGAGTCTAAGGTATCTAATTATTGACTTCAAAATAGACTCTAGGACAGAGAGTGACCATCTTCCACTCCGATTATGGCTAAATCCCCAGCCTTTTATATCTGAACTAGTGGAAGAAGTTGCAGCAAATAGTCCCTTTGGAGAACCCCAGGTATCAAATAATAGGCGTGCTCTGAGATGGCCCTATATTCTGGCTAAAGATGCGACGATGTTAAATATTTATAATACTTTCTCTGACACCATTGCATCTTGCCAGGAGCCCGTATTGGGCACCCAGGGTGTTCTAGACTTACACTATCAATTGGTAGATGCGCTAACTCCCTTTTTGAGTAAAATTTGCAAAAGGGATAAGAGCTTAAATGAAAGTCACTTAGAGCTAGCGAATCCCTGGTATAACAAAGAGTGTCGTCAAGCCAAGTCCATCTTGATCCAGGCTGTTAAAAATAAAAACTCACAGTCTATAAAAGATAGCAGGTATACATATAATAAAAGCTTGACTCAGGCGAAAAAAGCATGGGATGACGCATTATGGGATGATCTACTAACAGCAGCTAAATTGAGAGATCAGGGTACCTTTTGGAGTCTAATATTAAAGGGGAATAGAAAGGGTAGATCACATAAGGACCTCTACCTAGACGAAAAAACATGGTGTGACCATTTTAGTAAACTCTATTCACACAATGGTGAGGGGTTGCCCATACAAGATGAAGAGAGTAACTTAGAACTGAGCGCCGTGCCCTTACGATTCAGCATAGAGGAGACCATGCAGGCACTACAGGCCATCAAAGCAGGTAAAGCGCCAGGACCAGACAAGATCCCTGGTGATCTATTAAAGCATGATGTGGAAGTATGGGGGCCTTACATTCACTTTTTATGTAACTCCATAGTTGCTGGAACGCCAATTCCTGATAGTTGGAAAGGGGCAGAAATTGTAACAATTTTTAAAAAAGGGGATCGTTATGACCCAGGCAATTATCGCCCAATTAGTTTAATTGATCTTTTACAGAAGGTTTTTGCCAGACATATTTTAAATAGACTTTTAGAATGGATAGAGGGGACTCAGATATTGACTAAATACCAGGCAGGGTTTAGATCAAAAATTAGTACGGTGGATTAAGTGTTTAGGTTCGCCTGTATCTGCTGGAAGTACATTAACATAAGAAAGGGTAGCTTGTACGTGGTGTTCATAGACTTGAGGGCCGCCTTCGACCTCGTTCCACGTAATCTTCTGTGGATCACACTAAGAAATATGGGGGTCCCCGGAGAGCTACTAAAAGAACTTATTAGACTACACACAGGGAATTACGCCAAAGTTAGATGGGGGAAGGGAGGTGAGGTTTCAAAGCCCATACCTGTGAGTCGAGTGCGCCAAGGCTGTGTGCTGGCGCCTACGCTCTTCTCATTATATGTTAATGATATACCTACATATCTAAGGGATTGCGACTATGACTCCCCGAAGCTAGGAGATGAGGCGATTACGGCACTTCTTTTTGCCTATGATACAATCCTCATCTCACAGAGTCCGAAGGGTCTCCAAAATCTGGTGAATTCATTCTATGGTTACTGTGTAAAGAAGGGGTTACAAATAAATTCATCTAAAACAAAATATATGCCATAAACCCGCAAAAGTCCTTTAGGAAAAATTTGGCTTTAAATAATCAGAAACTGGAGTATGTGGGCAGTTTCAACTATCTGGGCATTATGTTGGATAGTAGCTTTTCATGGAAGGGGCATTTGGTAAAAAGTAGACTGTCCTTCAAACAAAATTCGATGCCCATCCTAAAAGTGCATGGAGCTAGTCATTCTAAAGCTATTACACCGGCACTTGAAGTATTTAAGGCAAAGGCCCAATCTGCGGCACTTTATGGGGCAGAGGTCTGGGGGCATTGCTGTAAGAGCAACTTTGAAAAGGAAGAAAACCCTTTTATACGTAGGTTTCTCAAATTACCAACTTGAACTCCCCTAGTCCCAGTGTTTTTGGATACTGATCTTAAACGTACAGATTACCAAGCAATCCTAAGGCCTTGTTTGTATTGGGTAAGGTTATGGACAACCCTGGAGTTGTGTGACTATAAAAGTGGATTGAGAGAAATCATCCAGATTGATGAGTATAAGAAAATTGGTTGGTTAAAACACATTTCCTTTTGGTGTATCAGGTTAGGATTGTCCCATTATTGGGAAGAACCCCAGAATATGACACCTCTGTGTAAAAAGCTCTTAAAATCGATTTTCTGGTCCTATGTCAATGGCGAGCTACTTCATAGCTCATCCACTGGCACATTGACCCAGAAATTCTTGATTGTAAAGGATAATGCTGTATTTGAACCATTCATGGATGAGATAGGACCACCACTAGCAAAAACGTTATACTTGCAATTTAGATATGGGGTGCTTCAGACGAATGCTAACACATGCAGATGGGGGGGGGGTAAAAATGATAATGGCCTTTGTATCCTCTGCTCCCAAAAGGCAAAGGAAAACGATGTCCATTTACTGTTTTTTCGTCCGGTCTACAAGTCACCTAGGAACCGTTAGATTAGACCCCTCTGCAATAATATGGGCGTTAGGTCATATAAAGAGGCAGAGCATATAATCAAGTCTAATACCTCACAACTGGTAGTGTTTTGCACAAGTAGGTTTTTATTTAACGTGTACCTCATTAGAAAAAAGCTTGGCTACAAGCATAATGCAGTAATGGGGTCTGTAGTCTTCTCTAACCTGTCAAAATAGTATAGAATGCACTGAGTTCACTTTCTAAATGTGCTTTTTAAAGATTTTAAACTCTGGTTTTTTAATCTGGCTTTTAAGTTATGGAATATAACTTTTTATTTAAATTATAAAGTGAGATCTGATTTTAACATAGTATTGTAAAATTATTGATATGGATCAATTGTTATTTGCCCCATTATATTAATTGTAACCTGTTTATGGGACTATTTGTAGGCAAAGGGCACTGTATATATTGTCTGTAAATGTTTTTTTCTGTACTTCCTGCTTTTATGGCTATATTAGCCGAAATAAAGTTGAAACAAACAAACACCCAACCCCTTACTACTCGCATCAGTGACAATCTTGGTTTGCCTCTCTTGGCTAAACACTTTAAGGTTAGGAGCTTGTCTTAAATCATATCTGACAGTTTCAAATTCCCCCTGACAATATGTACTCCACTCAAGCTCAACACCCTTCTTACATAATCTGAGCATTTTCTCAGTTTTACTAGGAAGTTTGGTAAAAAATCTTGCTGTAGAACTCAACCATGCCTAAAAATGATACAACATTCACAACCTGTTTATTATTCTCCTCCCAGGTTTCACCATACATTAACACATCATCCCAGAAACAACACACTCCCTCCATAGTGCCAAAAATGGAATTCATAACTCTTTGAAATACTGAGGCTGCTGCAGCTGGGTTAATTCAGTTAAAAGAGTCAACAGGCTTGATTGCGGTTGCCTATCTAAAAAATAGTGTGAGATTGTAAGTGGCTTGGGAGAATGGGTAATGAAGACTCCCTAGATAATATCAAAGTATGGTCCTATGATTATGAGATAAGTAAATGCTGTGAAGGAGGTTGAGACTCTCAGGTCGCTACTCTCCCCTCCAACCGCTTGTTTTTTCTTGATGTTGGCTCTTTGGGAACCTTGGCGATGGCAGGAGAACAGTTAGTAGCCAAACTCTTTCTCTGTAGGCCCCGTTCAATAGCCCGAATATCTCAAAGGAAAATTACTTATTTGTGAATGAGGACTAAAAAACATCCAACTTGCCTTACTACAACCTACGTCTTAGCATAAGGATCAAGAATCACCCCCAATTCCATCTGATGAGGCTAACCCAGGATGTTATCACCTTTAATTGCAACATAAACCTTACCAAGAATTATGCATGAACCATATTTCACACTCCCCATGAAATAACCACTCATCTAAATATCTTGCCCACTGTAACCGCCCGCCCTGATGTCCATACTCAGTAGTGGATTATTTCCCTGTTTTGCATACACTGCATTGAAATGACAGTACGTTTAGAACAGCAATCAAATAACATTCAGGCTCCCACATTGTTCACTAAAACGTTGTCCTCAGGGTAGGCCATTGTCTTCTCCTCTACCTGTAAAACGTTCTTTCTTCCTTCATTTTCCACACACTAGTTTATTTGTAGAAATACCTCCTCCACAATCTCTGTCACCTTGCCTCTTTTAATTAATTCGTCATTAGTTGTACTAACTTTCTCTGAAGAGTCACAAAAGCTATATTAGTGTCCTTTGTGTCCACATGGTTTACACATAGCTTTCAGAGCAGGACAACCACTATAGTTAGCCATATGTCCATATTGCCCGCACCTGAAACACTTTCCCTTAAATGCTCCCAGATCCTCGTTCAAGATCTTGACTTCAACCACTTTTGCCACTTCTTTTACTGTATTTTTCTTGCGCAATTACCGCCCACAATTTAAAATGTGCTCTATTCTTTTTGCAATAACAAGGACATCCTCTAATGGTGGCTCATCCTTCATCCACAAGTCATCTCTTATTCTGTCAATCTTGCAGTGTAACAGAAATTGATCCCCAATGCGTTTATCTAGTAAAGTTCCAAATTTGCAAGATGCCGCTAGTTTCCTTAAATCTGTCACATACTGTTCCATTGTTTCATTTTCTTTCTGTGTGCACCAACCAAAGTGGTATTGTTCCAAAATAGCCTTTTTTACGAAGAAGGAAATGCAGATCTAGTTTTATGTTTACAATCTCAAACTCATAAAGTCTCCGGGCATCCGTTTGTCCAAGTTCTGGCAGATTTTCTACTAAATCTTTCCCCTCTGCGCCTAGAATATGCATCAATAATGCCAATTTTCGCTCTGCAATCAAACTAGTTACGCATACCCTGGCAGTTATAAAATACCTTTTTCCATTTTTCCCAATTCATTGGAGGGTCTCCTGGGCTTTTCAGAAAAAGACCTGGTGGTGTAACATTCTGCATAGTGAAATAAAAAAACGGAACCCCCTTATTTAATTTACCTTAAACTACTCCTTGTAAATGCCAGAAAATTGATAATGTAAGAATATGCTACATTTTCCTTTCACATAGACTGCAATCAGCATGGGAAGAAAACACATAGTCACCTTGATATGTGCAGCCCAGATATAGTGCCAAGATCTACCTCATCACACCACATTGTCACACAAGAATGTGTGAGCTCGTATTGTTTGTCTGGAAACATATATCCTTTTTTTCTCTAATAGATACCTTCCTGATGGGAAACAATGAGAACACCGGGATTTACTTTATAACTGCTGTAAACTTGCGCAAACCTTTAATATATCCAACAATGCACACTGCATAATTTTCATGAGCCGGTATAGTTTGTTTTCAGGTCGAGCCTGGCGTACGCAGCGCGAAGCGCTGCCACCAGCGAGTTGTGGACTTGCCTCGGAAGTGGGACAGGAGATGGGCACCGCAGAGCTTTTGGCGATTTGAGCAGGTGTATGCGCACGTACAGCCACGCGGTGTGCACATCTCCTGTCCCTCTTCCGAGGCAAGTCAGCCTCCTGCAATAGCATTTTGTTTAATGCTGACGCGCGCTCCACACGCCCTGCTTACTGGCTCTTGTGGGGGATCTGCGCTGCTCCCTGGCTGGTCTCCTCTTGGCAGGGGGACCTCTTTTCCGGTCAATGGTGCAGAAACGCGCAGGGCTCCGTCATGTTCACAGGAGCCCCGCAGCAGCATTCACAAAGACGGGGTGGGCTCCCGTCGGACTTCTCACTGCGGGAGGGCTCCTTCACATGGGCTACAACACACCGGGCTTCCTCAACGCACAGGAGCCCCGGACACTGCCGCACGCTCCATGCCCCAGGCAAAGTTGGCCGCAGGCATGCTCAGTGCATAAGAAATGCGTGTTCATTCCTGTGAATACGTATGTCGCGCGCTTTCACTTTCCTTACCCCCATCGGCTTGTTTCCCTTTTGTCACTGTTTTACCTTTGATGTTTTTTACTTCCTCCCATTTCTTCCTTCCTCTGCGTCGCTCTTGATCGAAACCTGATAATGCAAGAATAAGTTATGGTCCCCACCACCTGCAAACATAGGCATGAATTAGTTATTGGGGCTAACGCCGATGAGCGAGGGTTAGTCAGGAACAACCCCAGTCACTCAAGTTCAAAACTGTGTCTGCCGACAAGTCTTTTATCTCACCCTATTTACAGTAACCATCTGACGTCTTGCCACATCAGGAACTTGAGAAACCTCGCTCAGGTACACAGGGCAGTCAGCGTTTTAGGTGTACCATTAGGTCACCAAATGGACAGATGGGCCTGGATATTCACGCAATGACACTCAGCAAATTCATTTCCTTTACTTTAATTTCTTTCAGGGTAGTTCTGCCCATCTGCCCCAGAGTTCCTGTCAAAACAGGTATTTTCGTGTCAGCCTTCCCTCCGAGGCTGGCAAGTTCACTGACACCACGTGCCATATACCGGAAACCAAGCACTTGCTGGCCGGAAAAGTGAGCATTCACAAACTGACACACCGGAACGGAGGGAGGGAATAATCTGTCTCCCCAAACCTCTCCGTCACGTGGCCTGCTCTGCCCATTTGCTCGAGCCCTAAATACTCCTACGTCACTCATCGTCACGAGACAAAAGCATCCCAGATACGTGTATTTCCAACCACCGGGCACAATATGCCTAGGAATTGTTTCAAGGCTAATGATAAACGCCCTACTGCTGTGACAGAAGAACAGATTGGTCGCAAATTAATAATGTTACATTCGTCCATTCGCAGCCGTCACCAGCGTTCTGCCCGTCATTGACCACAGCGTGCAACATCCGCCCTTAGCTACAATTGCAGGTTTGCATCCTGCCCACGGTGAGGACATTCTCTCTACCAGTCACCAGGTCAGACTGCTGTCTTCAACCTTCAGCTGCTGCCGCGTTAGCCTTGTTATTTAAGCACTCTAAGAGAGTGTGTGTTTTCAAGTTGTATCTCTCTTGTACTTCTCCCCCTCAGTGTTCATCCACCCATCCCATCTATTAGTCTGCTTCCGTCAGCATATCCAAACTACCCTCTGTTGTGCTTCTGCTTACCTGCAACTCCTCTTGCCAACCTGGCATTTTCCTTGTGGTTGCAGCCAGCCACTCCTGTCTGTTCATGTAGTTGACCCTGCACTTCCCACCCACTCTCCATTGTTCCTGTGGTTGCCCTTTCCACTCCTATCCACACTCCTTTGTTAGTGTAGTAGCCCTCAGCCCCTCTCGGCTATCCTAGTCTATCCTCTGTCTGTGTGCTCCACCGCCCCCCTTTACCTGTCCTTACTCCTCACCCACGTCCTTCTGTTCCCTCACAGGTGTCTGACCCCAGGGGAGTGTTAAGGGAAATGCAGAGCATGGAAAACAAGCCCTACAGTAGAAGAAATGACAAACTGTGCGTGACTCGAGCTACAACAGAGTTGTGCAAGCAGCCATTTTAGGTGCTGGTCACTTTTGACTCGCGGGTTTCATGCTGAGAAAAGAGAAACAAGCATTTACAATGCAATAAGTCTCGCATTTACGCAAGTTCAAGCTATTGGCATTGTAAATGACAATGCCTTTAATTTATGTTTTAAAAACCAAAACATAAAAAAGGCATTGTTATTTATAATGCCAATAGCTCAAACTTGTGTAAATGCGAGACCTATTGCATTGCAAATGCTTTTTAATTTGGCAGCCCAACCATCTAAAACGGTGTCCAAATCGGTGAGATTGGACGGCGCATAGTAACCCGGAGAGTGCTTCCGGGTTACTATGCGCTCTATAAAACCCACATTCATTCATTCATTCATTCATTCAATTCATTCATTCATTCAAAAACCAACGCCAAGACCCTTTTGACAAGGCAATGGGGCTTGTATGCCCACCCCACCTCTTACTACTGCTACAAACCCTCAAACAGTATTCCTTACTTCTTAGTTTCTATTTATTTCTGTATTGCGGCCGTCTGGACGGGCGGCTGTTCTCAACCTCTACTCCAGACTTTGGAGAGCTCGTCCTGATCTGCCAGTTTCCACAGCATAACCCTTCACATCCTTTAGTAATTCCACGAATGATCAGCGGAGCGCATTGAGGCCGGGGTAGTGCTTGATCTTCAAGTTCAACTCATTGCCAGTGTGAACATCTGAAATAATGGTGCAGATGCAGAGCCGTAAGAGATGACGTCTTTATTCCTCTCTCAGCCACCTCTCAGTTCAACTACCAAAACTCTTGACTCTGGCCTTGGGATCGTCCTACAGTCACCAACGGCAGAGGGGTATGTGACGTCGTCGGCCCCTTATATTTGTGGGGTCACATGACCTGTGATGCCTGTGCCGGATGGGTGTGGTGTGCATACAAACCTGCACTCAGGGAATGGCTGTGACATGCTGACAACTAGAGCTGTGACCTGCACACCACCAGCGAGTACGCCTGCGATGGGTAGCAATGAGCCCCACCCCTTGGAGCGTTAGCGGGGTGGTTTGGCCTGCCGTACGCCGGAACAGCGAAGGGCTTGCAAAAATGACTCAGGGGCACTGGGCATTGTTCAGTCCATGTCCGGACAAGGAAGTGGCTGATGTGTGTATCCCTGTTGTGGTGTCCACAGGACCCGTTACACAAATTGCTATGTAGCACCCTCTGCATCCCACAGGATTAGAGCATCATTGACGCAAGGGAAATCACTGACCCTACATTCATCCGCATATACATACATGAATGATGAAAGACATGACTCAGCAGTGCGTCACTGGATGTGAAATTGCACATCCAGTGCAGTTCTGCGGCTGGAGCAGTACAGGACAATGCAGAGCACACTTCACAATATGGGCCTTGGAGGGCCAGCCAGAGTCCATCCAGGGTTGACAAGTACTGCGGAAGAGGAAGGGTACAGTCCACAGTCTAGTCGCCATGTCATTGGTCATCAAACAGGACGTGGCAGTCCATGTCGTTGTCCAAGGTGAGTGCAGCTGAGTGAATCGGGGGTCAGTGGAAGGCCATGAGGCCATGTGCGGGACCAAGCAGAAACATGCCAGGTGGTGGAAATGAATGCTACTGAGTCCTTCTGATCAGAGACACATCCACGTCCTCAGATGAGTGCTCTGCCCGACCTGTGGGTGTTGCTGTCCCGGCTGCGGCACTGTGTCCCCCTGACACATCAGGGGCCAGAGGTGGATTGTCGGCCACACTGTGTCCCACTAACACATTAGGTGCCGGAGTGGTTAGGCCTGCCGCACTGGGAGGCAGGGACACACCAGGGGGCAGCGCTGCAGATGGTGTGGGGGCAGCAGCAGTCATTATCGCCTTGTGGCAGCAATGCCATGATGAGGATCTGCAGGGCATGGTAGATCCCAGCTACATTCAACTGATGTGCAGCGGTGGATTCCATCCTTCACCATGTCCTCTATGAGCCCCTGCATGTGTGCCAGCTCAAGGCTGGTATCGCTGGAGCCACTCTGAGCAGACAGGTGTTCTTCTCTCCGCGTCATGACTCCAGCGATGTACATCAGGGCTCGTTGGAGACCATGGAGCAGGCCTACACACCCAAGGATTGCGTCAAGTTTGGTTGCCATGATGCCGAAGCCCAACCACACCTGCTCTGCGGTCTCCCTCTAGCACTCCAGCACACGGCGTTGGAAGGCCATGTGTTGTTCCTGGGGGTCTTGGGGGAGTGCTGGGGCTGTGGGTGCCTCCTGTTGGGTGCTTTGGGTAGTGGGTGGGATCTTCTCGATGTAGTTGGGCTGCCCTGATCCTGGAGGTGAGTGGCGGATGAGGTCAATTATGTCTTGGATGGTGTGGGTGTCGATGCTGGCGTTGTCCTCCTCGTCATCAGTGAAGAGTGGCTGGGACTGCTCTGCAGGAGGTGTTGACGGTGCCCCTGTGATGTGAAGGGGAGATGGTGTATTACAATGTGTCCACATGTATGTAGCCGCATGGTACATGTTGACATTCAGAAAGCATGGCATTGTACATTGTGACAGTCTGTAGATCTGGGCGTGGACCCAGAGTCATTGAGAGTGTGCACTGTGCTCTGCTTGATTTTGCATGTGTACCATTGTGCCCATCTCCACCCATTCCCCCAGTACCTGGTGGTCACTCAACCTGTTGCAGTTGTGTTGTGTCCTGTCGAGCAGTGTCCGATCCCCTGACTCCGGCCACAGTCTCCACATTGATGACGGTCGACACCAGCTCCTCCATGTCATCCAGCTCGAGCTGTGGCACTGGGCCCCCACCTCCAGTCGGCGTTGCTGCCTTTTGATTGGCGGAGACTTTTTCCTTGGTCCTCCGCTTGATGTCATTCCATCGCCTCTCTTGACCTCGTCCATTGTCCTCTTGTGCACTCCGACGGCATTCACCTTGTCTACGATGTCCCGCCATATTCCTTTTTTGGTGACACGTTGAAGGTGGCGAACAGTTGTTGATGGTGTTCCATCACCTCCGTGACTATGATCCTCTTAGCCTGCGGACTGAACTTCGTCTTCCTCTTCTTCTTGTCCTTTAAGGGCTGTCTCCGAGATGTGGCCTGTTGGATGAACGCGAACAAATTAAAACCAAACGCCAATAAAACGGAGGTGATCTTTTTTGGTAAAGGCCCCCCTCCTTCCTCAGAGCAATGGTGGCCAGCGGAGATGGGCCAAGCGCCTTCTCCTAGCCTCTCGGCAAAAAATCTGGGAGTGAGGTGGGATGACAGCCTGTCATTTACCTCGCATGTTCAACAGGTAGTCGGTTTGTTGCGTGTTTATCTAGGTTCCTGATCGATACTGTGACCTTATGCCCCTATACGGCTATAAATCCATTTATTCCCTATATTGGCATAACCGTTCAAGTGCGATATTCAGAAAGTCATTCTGGCCTCACACGAACAGAGCCACATTCCAGCATAGTTCTCTGCCACTTCCTTTGCAACCAATTAGTGCAATGACAGAGCAGAAGTCACTATCTGATATTCCTAGATTAACACTCCGAGTTCTTCAACAAGATAAAAACTCAGCAAACCTGGAAATCCCCGCTTGCTGTGTTTTGATTAGTAATGGAACTCTAATGAGCAACTGATAGCTATCACTTCCTAGTGACATCTTTAATTGACGTCTTATGTCCAGCAAACTTGCGTCAAACCCGGCACCTGTCAGGTATAAATACTACCAACGTTTCCTTAAGCAATTGCTGTCGTGCACCCTGTTGTGCATCCCATTGCTGTTGTATGCTGCATGCAGTACGCTGATGCTGCTGCTGTCCCCTTGGTGGTGAAGCTACTGATACCATTATCGCTGCTAAAGCGCGAACGATGGTGTGGTAAGCTTAGGAGCTGAACAGCCGTCCCTCTGCGAAGAGCCCAGTAGATTCCAGCTGCCGCGGACGCTGTCCCCCGCCTCCTCCTCCCGACGCGCTGAGAAGAGAGCCGCTACCTTTCTCCTGCAGAGAAATCCAGCTCCAGCGTTTCCGGTCTGCCCTCGCGGGTGACTGGGATATTGAGTGCCCCCTGAAGGAAATACCAGACTTCCATCATTCTATTCAGAGGTATGGTGTTGACTAAACCCTTAGACGAGAATTCTTGAAGCAAACCTTGGCAAAACCAACTTAACTTAAAGCTACTTACTTACTCCCCTTCCACGTGTTAGGCTTAGGTCAGGCACACTGGGGTAGGCTTAGTTAGAAGCACCAGTTGAGTATTTTAGCCTAATGTATATATGACTGTATATATGTTTTATCACTTTTAACCATTGTATGGCTAAGAAACCATATCAATGCTTTTACAGTATTATCTTGCAATACTTATCTTACTGTACGTACTTTTTATCATAACAAGTCTTGCAATTGTGGCAATACATTTCTCTTGTACGAGAAGAAAGACTGTTCAATAAATGTTAACCCTTTATTGACAAACGCCCGTCTCTCTATTCTCTACATCTCGTGAAAGTAAACTGCACTAACCTGACTGAGTGAAATACCTGTCTATTGTTTCACACAACCCTAGAGATTGACTCTTGATCTGAGGAGCAAAGTTGTCATGTTGCACGGTTGTTGGAAAGCTGAATCCCTTCTTGTCTGTGCCAGGTAAGCTGATCACTTCCTATACAGAGAAGAAAGTTTCCAGTGACCTCTGAGCTAGTTGGTAACAAACCCAATTAAGTTTAGCATAGTCAGTGGAGGCCTGGAATATCCGCAGTTCCACGTCGATACTACTGTTTATGTTATTCCAATGTGCAGGGCCTAGTGGGAAACTAGGAACTACACTACAGGTTGTTGTTTGAGTAAGCTGAGGAATCTCCGTAAGATCCTGAGACTTCTCCCTGTGAGTTGTCGGAAAACAGTAATCCATGCCACAGTAACATCTAGGCTGGATTACGCCAACGGACTCTATCTGGGCTTACCTAAATACCTGACTCAAAAACTTCAGCTGGTCCAAAATGCGGCTGCGAGACTGTTATTGCGAATACCTTTTAAGCATTCAGTCTCTCCATATCTGCAATCACTGCACTGGCTGCCAGTTGTCAACAGAATCAAATTTAAGGCACTTACATTGGCCTTTAGATCTCTGTTTGGTTTCTGTCCTAAGTACTTGAAAACCCGGCTCCCGAGATATGTCCAGGCTCGTGAGCTTCGTTCCAATAGCCGTGTTCAACTTGTCGTCCCACGAGCAAAAAAGGCTCGTTTGGGGGGTCGAACTTTTTCGGCTAATGTCACAACGTTATGGAACACCTTTCCCCCAGGAATTCAGCAAGCCCCCTCTGAACTTTGCTTCAAACGGTTGCTAAAGACCTGGCTCTTTACCCAACCACGCTAAGCTCCCTTGCTTCAACCTTCCAGGTCAACTGTGTTCTTCCTAGCGCCAGGACACCTCCTCGTGAGGTAGCTGTTTGCGCTATACAAAATGCTATATTATTATTATTATTATTATTGTCCTTGCCCTTCCCTGTCCCCTAGGTCCCGGGCTGGTCGTCCCGGGTGCTTGTGGGGTTGCGTTCATCCACTGCGCCTGCTCCGGCTGCCTCCATGGTACTTGGGTGTTGGTCAGTTTGTGTTTCGGTGTTTTATCTACTTTTATGGTGCTTTTTCCGCCTGCCAGGTGTGTGTTGCAGGCCTGGCGCTGCTTATAGCTGATTTCCTCATCGCGCTTTGGCCCATCGCAGGTTTTTTGATGTTGTGGTTTGTGTTTTTGTTTCCATCGAGGTGGCTGTATCGCAGACATTAGCTGCAGTTTCGGCAGACTATCGCATGCTACCACTGCATTATGAATTCCACGTTGACACAGGGTTATTTTCCCGTGAAAGTTTGTGATGTTGAAAGTTGCGTTACGCTACTCTTGCGGTAGTTATCACACGTTCTTGTGAATATACCCCTCTCACTTTTAATAAGTGCCTTTCAGAGCAGTGATGTAATGGGCCGTATTCCTGTAAAAACTATTGCACATTAAAGTAAGGTGCTTTTTTGAATGTTAAAGAGACTTTATCATATTTTATGTGATGTTTGCTGCATGATTTAGATGGACACCTTTCAGAACTCAGCTTGTACGAGGGCTAAAATCACCAAAAGACAGCCGGGTCTGAAGCACTAGGAGCAAGCAGGCTGATCTTTATCTTTTTTATTATCACCCGCCCCCCCCACCCCAGGAGTGGAATAGTGGAATGGGTGGGCCAAGAAAAGCAGAGGCCGTTCTTGCAACATCAACCGTGGGCTTGTAAATACGATCAATGCCCAGAGCACAGACTTCAAAGGAAACATTACCATCAAGCCCTAAGCCGCAAGATGTAAAAGTTATCCTTGGTTCAACAAATGAATGCTTGTATTTTGAGCTCATATTGAGGTGATGTAAGCAAAACATTAGCAGCCAGTTGCACATCATGCCCCCTAGACCCTGAACAATGCCACTTAGTGCATGGCTCTAAGAAACATATATTTATTAGAGACCCTGCTACTGCAACTGTGTAGCTGCCATTCCTACAATCTCCAGAACTTATGCAGCAAGTGGCCTGTGTGGGATCCACTTTCTATGCTGCCTGTGACCATCTGCAGCCCCCACATAATGCTGTGGAAAAGGAATACTAAAATGCTGCTCTCCTTTTCTGCATTCCTGCTCCTCTGCACAAGATGGCTGCCACTGCTCCCTGTGCTTCACAAACATGCAAGAGAATGTTTTTTGTGCTGCCCGTGTTTTAAAATCAGTTGCTGCAAACAGACTCTTGTGCGAATCTAGACTGTGGTCTTGGAGAAGTTATGCTGCATGCGGGCGCACAGGTGCATCCTACAGGGAACAATGATCGTACCTGTTGCTGTGTTATTGTTAATATTTTATTCATCCTCGAAATCAGGGGGTTGTATAGTGGATGATCTATCGCCACAATTGGCCTCATCTATGGATGTTTCTTCAGGAGCCTGATCATTTTTGGGGATGAAATGTTTAATAATTTGAATCATCGTCAGTTACTCCACATTTTTAGGGAGACAGGCTGGTCCATCTGAATTAGACAATTGGCCCTGCTACACTGAGCATATGCTCCGAAGGTCCAGTGGCTACTGGACCTGCTCGATACTTTATTGCCAGCCTGCTGTGTTCTTGTCACTGTACCTCATTCTCATGCTAATAAGCTAATACGTGTTGCCTGTGCACTTGATTTATGTCCTGCCACAGGAAACCAACCTACTGTAGATGTTGGAAGTAAAGCTGTTGTTGCTTTAGTAGTAGACAATGATGATGTTGGGTGCTGCTGCTGCAGTTACGATAGGCTTCTGGGGGATAAAGAACCAACAGTATCATCCTCTACAGATGCGGAGGCTACACAGCTTTGCCTATGCCTTTGCAATTGCTCCTCTTCTAGATCACCCACTTTTCTGATGATTGATTTCTTGCAAAAAGAAGCATCCATTGTTGAGAAAGGGATCAAAAGTGGCCAGCGTTTTTTGTACCATGGGTCCAGTATCATGGCACATGTACTTTTTGGAGGACATACTCTCTTTTTGCAGCATTTCATTTGTGTTCAAGCTAAAGATTAAGGTGTTGACCAAATAAGCTGTTTCTTCATTGACATCATTAACAATGGGCTGACAGATGTAACAATGGGATCGCCTGGCTAATGGTACCTCCTTGCTGACTTCCTGTCATAATCTCAAAATTCGGTAGCATTTCTATCAGGTACTCCACTAGCCCCCATTCATCCATCTCCATCATCATGGGTTTGACATTTGCATCCCCTCTCTTTTGTAATATATGATCATTGACAGGCCTGTGCTGCTCAGCAGGTGGTGCAGAATATAGTAGGTGGATTTGCAATGTGTTGGAACCTCCTGTATGTGTGCTTTGTCAATGACTCTATTAGCACACTGAATGATCCTCAGCTGCTTCCGATCTTTGTAAGAATGATTAAAAAATGAGTGCAAATTCTGTGACTAGTGACCTGAATGTTGGTGTCATTTACCTGGCTAAGCTGCAAATTTCTCCGAATGGCAAGCTGCATCTTTTCACGGATCCTAAGGCCGCTTTGAAATTCTTGCGCAAACTAACAATCTCATGGAGGGCCTGCTTAGCTTTACAGGGGGTTGCCTTGGGCAGCCATCATAATGATAATGACTGACGATGATCCTAATATGGCTACATTGCATCTGCAGAGTAACCCTGGGCGTAGTACTACGCTACGCCCGCGGAGCGTGCGTAGTTTGCACTACTACGCACTACGCAAATTGAACGTAGCACAGTGCAAAAATGCGTAGCGGGCATTTTTTGTTTGTTCGCGGTCCTCAACGTCAAGTTGGCGACCGCGAGCGAGCAAAATCAACATCCCGGTGAGACCTTTTCCTAGTTTGCGATCAGCAACATGAAGTTGCTGATCGCGAGTGTGGAAAATAAACCTCAAGGTGAGATTCTCAACTAGGGGAGGTCAGGTTTCCCATTGCGAGTGGTCGTGTATGCTCGCAACCGCTCGCGATGAGAAACTACCAGTCCTCGTTGAGAAAGCTGCAGCTCGAGTACAAATCTACTTGAGCAGCAAAAAACGACCGCTTGCACTGTGCAAGATGCCGTTTGCAATGATTGCACAGTGCGGACAAGCATCTGGCACTGTGCAATCAGATCACTTTGGCACAATTGTCGAGAATAGGTGAACAGGCACAGGCAGGCAGGGCTGGTGCCAAGTGAGTTCCCTTTTCTTCAGTTTTTGTTTTCGCGGCTCTTCAGCCCTTCTTCCTCTTTTGGTTGGCAAGATCTTTTTTTGGTGCCAAAGCTCTGCTAAATAGTGAACTTAGGGGCATAAGGGGAGTATAGGATAGTAGTCAATGGGCTACTTACCCCTCTGGTCACTACGTCTCTTATATAACCACTTCCTGGGGGAAGTGGGCATAACCCTATCACAGAGATCCTAAATTTGCCATCACAAAGATGGTCACTTCTGAAATGTTGCATCCACTTCAGGTAGCCCAGTTCAGTGGTTGTGCTCGTCTGAGGGTGGACACGCCTGTCTTGCCTAGTTAATTTTTCCACAAGTCTAGGTGCCCAGAGCTCGGGACAAAGAGGGTCGGTTTACTCTCCTGTAAAAGAAACCGGATTCACATACTAAAGACGGTGGGCCTCTTTGAAGCTTTGGAATGCTAATCCGCAGGTCATCGTGTGATTAGGTGTGCAAATCACACTCTACTCTAGCAATCTTGTTTTATGGCTCCAGGAGAGCAAAGGCCCTCACTATTTAGGTCCAGGAACTTGTCTCTGATGGTAGGCTGGTAATAACAAGTCAATCAACCCACCAGTGGATGGTACATTTTTAGGGTGCACCTCTAAGGTGTCCTCAGTGTGCATGTATTACTCAATCCGACACTGTCATCAGCGCATTTTTATTAATACAAGATATTTGATATCAAACAACCCTTTTTCCAGTAAAGCCATCATAGCTGGGAAACTTGTTTCTACCAGTTCAAGTTCAAGTTCAGTAATTTGTATAGCGCACTACTCACCCAGAGGGTCTCAAGGCCCTTGAGGGAGGGTGGGTGCCTTACTTAGCTGCTTTCTGAACGAGAGGTGGTTCTGTGTAAGGCGGAGGTGAGTGGGGAGAGAATTCCAGGTCTTGGCCGCTAAGTAGGAGAAAGATCTTCCTCCCATGGTGGTTCTATTGATGCGTTGAATTGCGGCGAGGGCTTGATTGGATGAACGTAGTTGGCGGGTGTTAGACGGACCGGGAGGGTCGGCCGAGAATAAGGGGAGAGGTCTCCGGGGAGAGCCGTCTCCAGCAATCGTACAGACGAGTAACTTCCCCCCCACAGATGTACACCACACAAGGATAAGGTTTAACGTTCTTTATAAGCGATTCTTTAAGTACGGTGAGATGGTACAAGGAGGTCTGGACTCAGGGGTCCCCTCGGTTCTAGTCTCTTGATTGGGAAAAGGGTAGCGGGACAGTCTTGTTACCAATCTGGTAGGTGAAATAGCTCACAATCCTCGAGCTCGGCGTTCTAGATGATCGGGCCGCGGCGGAGCCAGCAGGTCCCGGGTTGGTTGAAGGTAGCGACGGTCCGCGGCGGAGCCAGCAGGTCCCGATGAAGGTGGTGGTTACAAACGGTCCGCGGCCACGCCAGCAGGTCCCGACGACGATGAAGGTTTCAGAAGGTTGCGGCAGCGCCAGCAGGCAGGACGATAGTTCGCAAGGCAGGACCACGGCAGCGCCAGTAGTCCGTCAAGGATGAGTTCTTCACTGCGTCTCTCGACTCCAGGATACAACTGCCTTCCTGCTCTGGAGCTGCCCCAGTTATAGGTCTGGCGCCCTTTGATGTCCGGAACCCTCGCACTTGGAGGTCGGGAGGTCCGGGATGAGGGAGTCCAGACACCCAGCAGGGGGGTGGAGCCAGTGCCCGGGGGAGCCGGGGGCGGTCGGCACCTGGCGGGGGAGAGCCATCGACACCTCTTTCTCCCATTGACCCGCCAAGTAGTCCGCTCACCTCCTGGGTGGATGGTGGTGCCCGGATGTCGGGGCCTGGCCAGGCCCAGGGTTAGGGTCGATCGGAGGCCACGCGGCCTCGTGGGCTGTGTCCAAGATGGCGCCCAAGCCGGGCGAGGGGGCCGGTAGTGATTCGGGTCCATGATGTGGAGTTGCCCAGGGACAGGGGTCCCATATGAGACGGGAAACGGGTGGTTGTTGCGTGTCACACCTGAGGAGCCGGGCTCGGGCCCGGTCGTGCGGGGAGGGAGCAAGCCCTTCACGTGGCCTGTCCAACATGCGTCCCCCCAGCTGAAGGCGGGGAGAGTCACCCATCCTCTTGGGGACTCTCCTCGTCGAGGCGGAAAAAGCGGGACAGGCCATCTGCGTTGGCGTGATCCTGTCCGGGCCGATGTTCCACTGTGAAGTCCATCCCCTGCAGGGAGATGGACCAACGCAATAGTTTTGGGTTCTCCCCCCGCATCTGCATTAGCCATTGCAGGGGCCGGTGATCGGTCTGTACCCGGAAGTGGGTACCGAAGAGATAAGGCCGGAGCTTTTTGAGGGCCCACACCACTGCGAAGGCCTCCCTCTCGATGGTGCTCCAGCGTTGCTCTCGGGCCAGGAGACGTCTGCTGATGAAGGCCACTGGTTGGTCAAGTCCTTCGGGGTTCAGCTGGGACAGGACTGCCCCAATGCCATGGTCGGAGGCGTCCGTTTGGACGATAAATTCCCGACTGTAGTCGGGGGCCTGGAGCACAGGGGCGGAGCACATGGCGGCCTTCAGCTTCTCGAAGGCCGCTTGACAGTCCGGGGTCCAGTTGACTTTCTTTGGGTGGTTTTTGGATGTGAGTTCCGTGAGGGGCCCCACAATGCTGCCATAGTCCCTCACGAACCGCCGGTAGTAGCCTGTGAGCCCCAAGAAGGCGCGGACCTCGGTCTGGGTGATGGGGGGCTGCCACGACTGGATGGCAGCGATTTTGAGTTGCAGCGGGGCCACCAGACCGCTTCCCACCTGGTGCCCGAGGTAGGTCACGGACCCCTGGCCAATTTGACATTTGCTGGCCTTGATCGTGAGGCCGGCTCGTTGGAGGGTCTGCAGAACCTCTCGGAGGTGGTTGAGGTGGTCGGACCAGTGGCGGCTGTACACAGCGATATCGTCCAGATAGGCGGCGCTGAATTCTTCGAGTCCCGCCAGGACCTGATTTACTAGCCGCTGGAATGTTGCTGGTGCATTCCTCATGCCGAATGGCATGACCTTGAAGTGGTAGTGGCCATCAGGGGTGGAGAAGGCAGATCGTTCTTGGGCCCGGGGTGTGAGTCCGATCTGCCAGTAGCCCGCTGTCAGGTCGAAGATGCTGAGGTAGCGGGCAGCTCCCATGCGGTCGATTAGTTCATCTGCTCTGGGAATGGGATGTGCATCGGTTCTGGTGACCGCATTCAGGCCCCGGTAGTCGACGCAGAACCGGAGCTCAGGAGTGGTGCCGGGGGCGGCCGCTTTGGGGACCAGTACCACTGGGCTGGCCCAGGGGCTGTCTGAGGGCTCGATGACCCCGAGCATGAGCATCTTGGACACCTCCTCTTGGATGCAGGCCCGTACCCGATCTGGTACGCGGTAGGCCCGATGTCGGACAGGGGGACTGTCTCCGGTGTCCACGTCGTGCAAGCACCAGGGGGTGACCCCTGGAGTGAGGGAAAACAGAGTTGCAAACTGCAGCAGGAGGTCCCGGCAGCCTTGGCGCTGCTCCGGGGTGAGGGCCTCTGAGAGTCGGACCCCGTCCACGGAACCATCTTTCTCCCGGGTCCTTAGGAGATCAGGGAGGGGCTCGGAGTCTTCTTCGGCTCCGCTGTCTGTTGCCATCAGGAGGCTGAGCTCCGAGCGCACAAAGTGGGGCTTTAGTCTATTGGCGTGGAGGACCCGGAGGGGGTTCCGTGAAGATTCCATATCGATGAGATAGGTGACAGGGCTCTTGCGCTCGACCACTTTGAAGGGCCCTGTCCATTTGTCTTGCAGGGCGCATGGTTCGGTGGGAGACATCACCCATACCTGTTGGCCGGGTTCAAATTCGATGGAGGAGGCATTTTGATCGTACCACCTTTTCATGTCTTCCTGACTGGCCTCCAAGTTTGCTTTAGCCATTTCTCTGAACCGTCTGGTCTGGTTGTGTAGGGTCAGGAGGTACTTGAAAACATCTGGAGGGTTCTTCAGAGGGGGCATTTCCCAACCTTCTTTGACTAGGCTGAGCGGCCCCCGCACAGGGTGTCCATATAAGAGTTCGAACGGGCTGAAGCCGAGGGACTTCTGGGGGACTTCTCGATAGGCAAAGAGGAGGCACGGCAGTAGCACATCCCACTGGCGACGGAGGGGCTCTTCCAACCCCCCAATCATCCCTTTGAGCGTGCGGTTGAACCGCTCAACTAGTCCGTTTCCTTGAGGGTGGTAGGGGGTCGTGAATCGGTAGGTGACCCCACACTGTTGCCAGAGGGATTTCATGTATTTTGAAATAAAGTTTGTTCCTCCGTCGCTGACGACTTCTCGGGGGAAGCCTACCCGGGAGAAGATCCCCATCAAGGCCCGGCCAACCACCGGGGCTGTCACAGTTCGCAGGGGAACAGCCTCGGGGTAGCGGGTGGCGTGGTCCACCAGTACCAGGATGAACCGATGTCCTTGTGCTGTACGGGGGTCCAGGGGCCCCACAATGTCTATTCCCACCCTCTCGAACGGGGTGGTGACCACTGGGAAAGGTTGCAGAGGGGCTTTAAGCTTGCGGCCGCTCTTCCCGCTGGCCTGGCACGTGGGGCAAGACCGGCAATGCTGGAGTACGTCGTTCCTCATCTTGGGCCAGAAAAAGTGGGTCACCAGGCGACTGTAGGTTTTGTCCTGACCCAGGTGACCAGCCAGAGGGACATCGTGGGCCAGGTTTAGCAAGAAGTCTCTAAAGCAGAGGGGCACCACTAGCACTCGACTGGCCCCTAACTCCGCGATTCTCTGTTCGCTGTACAACAGGTCATTGTCCCAATAGACCCAATGGGTTCCGGAGGTATCCCCTGCGCTCTGGGCGAGGGCTTGTTGGCGGAGTCCCTCGAGGGAGGGACAGGTCTTCTGCTCTTGACGAAACTGTTCTTGGGTGGGCCCCCCTTCCTGACGCCACTGAGCCAGGTCGGGAAGGTCCTGGAGCTGGGCGAGCCCTTCGGGGGTTTGCTCCGGATGGTCGGCATGGTCGGTGTCTTCTACTGGAGCGACCGGGGGAGGAGGTGCCGGCCATTCAGGTTCTTCGGGTCGGGGGATGGCACGGGCGGCCATGGACCGAGTGGTTACGCACGCCCACTCCGGGAGGCCCAACATCCCCAGGTGCTCTCTTCTCTCTACGGCGGCCCACGGGGAACTCTCCAGATCATTTCCCAGGAGACAGTCTACGGGGGCATCATCTCGGACCGTCACCTTCAACATGCCGGAGACTCCTCCCCACTCGAAGGGGACGCAGGCCATCTGACATAGACTCTCCGAATTGTCGGCTGAACAGACAGGGCAGAGAACGTTCGGCAGGATCTGTTTGGGGTCACCAGGTGACAGCGGACGGCTGTCACACTGGCCCCGGTGTCACGTAGGGCTTCGGCCCGGCGTCCATTAATGTTCACCCACTGACTGTACTTTCGGGTGTTGGCGGGTAGGGGGGCCCGCGGGACCATGTCTTTTCCCCCTAGGCACGCTAGAACCATGGCGGCTGGTTCCCATTCTTGGTGTTCTTGCTCACGCTCCTCGTGTTCTTCGGAGATTTGTTCTTCCCCCAGAGCGGCGGCAGCCATCTGGCGGGGTCTCGGAGTCTGGCTCTGCGGACAATTCGGGTCATTTGCGTAGTGGCCGACTCGCTGGCATCGGTGACACGTGACATTGGCTCTGTACCCCGGGCGCACCGGGGTGCTGCCCCGGTTGGCCGGGGGTGGTGTGCTGGTAGCGGAAGCGGCCGGGGCGTTGTCTCTCCCTCGTCCCTGGCCCCCTCCTCCTCCTCGGGGACGGTGCTGACCTGGGTGGTTCCGGTTCTGTTCATGTGACCCATTTCGGCCCACTCGGTGATTTCCCACCGGTCAGCCTCGGCGGCGAGCTGTCGTGGATCAGTCAATTTACTGTCGAGGAGGTGCTGCCTGAGCTCGACGAAGCAGTTGTTAGATAGATGCTCCCATACCATGAGATTGAAGAGTTGCTCGTAGGTCGTTACATTGCTCCCCTTGATCCACCCCTCGAAGGCTCGGCTGAAATAGTTCACGTACTCCACCCACGTTGTACCCGGGATCCGGGTGCAGTCTCGGAACCTCTGGCGGTACATTTCGGGTGTGAGCCCATAGCGGGTGAGGAGGATAGCTTTCATGTGGTCATAGGAGGTCATCAGATGGTCTGGGAGCTGTAACAGGGCATCGCGGCCCTCATTGACGAACCTCCCCCATAGACCGGCTCCCCAGTCGCTTCGATCGATCCGGTGGGAGGTCATAGCGATTTCGTAGGCCTTGAACCACTGCTGTATGTCGTCATCTCGGAAATATTCTCGAACGACATCCTTGGGAATGTGTACTTTCTTTTCTGTTGCTCCTGGGGTGCGCGGTTGCTCGGGCACCCCTAATTCTTTGTTCTGCTTACGTAATTCTATCTCTGCTAGTTTGCGCTCGTGTTCATACGCCAGTCTCTTCTCTTCGAGCTCTCTTTGTCTCTGTTTTTCTTCCCTTTCTTCTCGGAGCCGTAGATGTTCTAGGTTCAGTTTTTGTTCGGCTAATTTGAGTTCGCCATCCATCTTGAGCCGGGCCATTTCTAGTTCATGTAGTCTGTTTCTCTCTTGTTCTTGGATTTCGTTTTGCGAAAGACCCGTTCCTCGCTCATCGGGAGCCGTGGTGTTTTTCTCTGCTGCTGCGACATTTTGGTCCGGGGGTCTGACAGCCCCGGTTTCCGCCCATGACTCAATGGCGTGCTTGAAATCGTCCTTAGTACTCAGACCGGTGGTAGCGATACCTAGTTCAATGCAGAATTGTTTCAACTCACGATGGCTGTACTCTTCCAATTTCTCCATCTGGAATTTCACGGTGGATCCGCTCTCTTTGGTTGTCATTGTGGTTTCGACGTGGGGTGAGCTACTCTCTGTACGATTACGCGTTGATTCGGATCGCGCCGCTGGCCACCAATGTTAGACGGACCGGGAGGGTCGGCCGAGAATAAGGGGAGAGGTCTCCGGGGAGAGCCGTCTCCAGCAATCGTACAGACGAGTAACTTCCCCCCCACAGATGTACACCACACAAGAATAAGGTTTAACGTTCTTTATAAGCGATTCTTTAAGTACGGTGAGATGGTACAAGGAGGTCTGGACTCAGGGGTCCCCTCGGTTCTAGTCTCTTGATTGGGAAAAGGGTAGCGGGACAGTCTTGTTACCAATCTGGTAGGTGAAATAGCTCACAATCCTCGAGCTCGGCGTTCTAGATGATCGGGCCGCGGCGGAGCCAGCAGGTCCCGGGTTGGTTGAAGGTAGCGACGGTCCGCGGCGGAGCCAGCAGGTCCCGATGAAGGTGGTGGTTACAAACGGTCCGCGGCCACGCCAGCAGGTCCCGACGACGATGAAGGTTTCAGAAGGTTGCGGCAGCGCCAGCAGGCAGGACGATAGTTCGCAAGGCAGGACCACGGCAGCGCCAGTAGTCCGTCAAGGATGAGTTCTTCACTGCGTCTCTCGACTCCAGGATACAACTGCCTTCCTGCTCTGGAGCTGCCCCAGTTATAGGTCTGGCGCCCTTTGATGTCCGGACCCTCGCACTTGGAGGTCGGGAGGTCCGGGATGAGGGAGTCCAGACACCCAGCAGGGGGGTGGAGCCAGTGCCCGGGGGAGCCGGGGGCGGTCGGCACCTGGCGGGGGAGAGCCATCGACACCTCTTTCTCCCATTGACCCGCCAAGTAGTCCGCTCACCTCCTGGGTGGATGGTGGTGCCGGGATGTCGGGGCCTGGCCAGGCCCGGGGTTAGGGTCGATCGGAGGCCACGCGGCCTCGTGGGCTGTGTCCAAGATGGCGCCCAAGCCGGGCGAGGGGGCCGGTAGTGATTCGGGTCCATGATGTGGAGTTGCCCAGGGACAGGGGTCCCATATGAGACGGGAAACGGGTGGTTGTTGCGTGTCACACCTGAGGAGCCGGGCTCGGGCCCGGTCGTGCGGGGAGGGAGCAAGCCCTTCACGTGGCCTGTCCAACATGCGTCCCCCCCAGCTGAAGGCGGGGAGAGTCACCCATCCTCTTGGGGACTCTCCTCGTCGAGGCGGAAAAAGCGGGACAGGCCATCTGCGTTGGCGTGATCCTGTCCGGGCCGATGTTCCACTGTGAAGTCCATCCCCTGCAGGGAGATGGACCAACGCAATAGTTTTGGGTTCTCCCCCCGCATCTGCATTAGCCATTGCAGGGGCCGGTGATCGGTCTGTACCCGGAAGTGGGTACCGAAGAGATAAGGCCGGAGCTTTTTGAGGGCCCACACCACTGCGAAGGCCTCCCTCTCGATGGTGCTCCAGCGTTGCTCTCGGGCCAGGAGACGTCTGCTGATGAAGGCCACTGGTTGGTCAAGTCCTTCGGGGTTCAGCTGGGACAGGACTGCCCCAATGCCATGGTCGGAGGCGTCCGTTTGGACGATAAATTCCCGACTGTAGTCGGGGGCCTGGAGCACAGGGGCGGAGCACATGGCGGCCTTCAGCTTCTCGAAGGCCGCTTGACAGTCCGGGGTCCAGTTGACTTTCTTTGGGTGGTTTTTGGATGTGAGTTCCGTGAGGGGCCCCACAATGCTGCCATAGTCCCTCACGAACCGCCGGTAGTAGCCTGTGAGCCCCAAGAAGGCGCGGACCTCGGTCTGGGTGATTAGGGGCTGCCACGACTGGATGGCAGCGATTTTGAGTTGCAGCGGGCCACCAGACCGCTTCCCACCTGGTGCCCGAGGTAGGTCACGGACCCCTGGCCAATTTGACATTTGCTGGCCTTGATCGTGAGGCCGGCTCGTTGGAGGGCCTGCAGAACCTCTCGGAGGTGGTTGAGGTGGTCGGACCAGTGGCGGCTGTACACAGCGATATCGTCCAGATAGGCGGCGCTGAATTCTTCGAGTCCCGCCAGGACCTGATTTACTAGCCGCTGGAATGTTGCTGGAGCATTCCTCATGCCGAATGGCATGACCTTGAAGTGGTAGTGGCCATCAGGGGTGGAGAAGGCAGATCGTTCTTGGGCCCGGGGTGTGAGTCCGATCTGCCAGTAGCCCGCTGTCAGGTCGAAGATGCTGAGGTAGCGGGCAGCTCCCATGCGGTCGATTAGTTCATCTGCTCTGGGAATGGGATGTGCGTCGGTTCTGGTGACCGCATTCAGGCCCCGGTAGTCGACGCAGAACCGGAGCTCAGAAGTGGTGCCGGGGGCGGCCGCTTTGGGGACCTGTACCACTGGGCTGGCCCAGGGGCTGTCTGAGGGCTTGATGACCCCGAGCGTGAGCATCTTGGACACCTCCTCTTGGATGCAGGCCCGTACCCGATCTGGTACGCGGTAGGCCCGATGTCGGACAGGGGGACTGTCTCCGGTGTCCACGTCGTGCAAGCACCAGGGGGTGACCCCTGGAGTGAGGGAAAACAGAGTTGCAAACTGCAGCAGGAGGTCCCGGCAGCCTTGGCGCTGCTCCGGGGTGAGGGCCTCTGAGAGTCGGACCCCGTCCACGGAACCATCTTTCTCCCGGGTCCTTAGGAGATCAGGGAGGGGCTCGGAGTCTTCTTCGGCTCCGCTGTCTGTTGCCATCAGGAGGCTGAGCTCCGAGCGCACAAAGTGGGGCTTTAGTCTATTGGCGTGGAGGACCCGGAGGGGGTTCCGTGAAGATTCCATATCGATGAGATAGGTGACAGGGCTCTTGCGCTCGACCACTTTGAAGGGCCCTGTCCATTTGTCTTGCAGGGCGCATGGTTCGGTGGGAGACATCACCCATACCTGTTGGCCGGGTTCAAATTCGATGGAGGAGGCATTTTGATCGTACCACCTTTTCATGTCTTCCTGACTGGCCTCCAAGTTTGCTTTAGCCATTTCTCTGAACCGTCTGGTCTGGTTGTGTAGGGTCAGGAGGTACTTGAAAACATCTGGAGGGTTCTTCAGAGGGGGCATTTCCCAACCTTCTTTGACTAGGCTGAGCGGCCCCCGCACAGGGTGTCCATATAAGAGTTCGAACGGGCTGAAGCCGAGGGACTTCTGGGGGACTTCTCGATAGGCAAAGAGGAGGCACGGCAGTAGCACATCCCACTGGCGACGGAGGGGCTCTTCCAACCCCCCAATCATCCCTTTGAGCGTGCGGTTGAACCGCTCAACTAGTCCGTTTCCTTGAGGGTGGTAGGGGGTCGTGAATCGGTAGGTGACCCCACACTGTTGCCAGAGGGATTTCATGTATTTTGAAATAAAGTTTGTTCCTCCGTCGCTGACGACTTCTCGGGGGAAGCCTACCCGGGAGAAGATCCCCATCAAGGCCCGGCCAACCACCGGGGCTGTCACAGTTCGCAGGGGAACAGCCTCGGGGTAGCGGGTGGCGTGGTCCACCAGTACCAGGATGAACCGATGTCCTTGTGCTGTACGGGGGTCCAGGGACCCCACAATGTCTATTCCCACCCTCTCGAACGGGGTGGTGACCACTGGGAAAGGTTGCAGAGGGGCTTTAAGCTTGCGGCCGCTCTTCCCGCTGGCCTGGCACGTGGGGCAAGACCGGCAATGCTGGAGTACGTCGTTCCTCATCTTGGGCCAGAAAAAGTGGGTCACCAGGCGACTGTAGGTTTTGTCCTGACCCAGGTGACCAGCCAGAGGGACATCGTGGGCCAGGTTTAGGAAGAAGTCTCTAAAGCGGAGGGGCACCACTAGCACTCGACTGGCCCCTAACTCCGCGATTCTCTGTTCGCTGTACAACAGGTCATTGTCCCAATAGACCCAATGGGTTCCGGAGGTATCCCCTGCGCTCTGGGCGAGGGCTTGTTGGCGGAGTCCCTCGAGGGAGGGACAGGTCTTCTGCTCTTGACGAAACTGTTCTTGGGTGGGCCCCCCTTCCTGACGCCACTGAGCCAGGTCGGGAAGGTCCTGGAGCTGGGCGAGCCCTTCGGGGGTTTGCTCCGGATGGTCGGCATGGTCGGTGTCTTCTACTGGAGCGACCGGGGGAGGAGGTGCCGGCCATTCAGGTTCTTCGGGTCGGGGGATGGCACGGGCGGCCATGGACCGAGTGGTTACGCACGCCCACTCCGGGAGGCCCAACATCCCCAGGTGCTCTCTTCTCTCTACGGCGGCCCACGGGGAACTCTCCAGATCATTTCCCAGGAGACAGTCTACGGGGGCATCATCTCGGACCGTCACCTTCAACATGCCGGAGACTCCTCCCCACTCGAAGGGGACGCAGGCCATCTGACATAGACTCTCCGAATTGTCGGCTGAACGGACAGGGCAGAGAACGTTCGGCAGGATCTGTTCTGGGGTCACCAGGTGACAGCGGACGGCTGTCACACTGGCCCCAGTGTCACGTAGGGCTTCGGCCCGGCGTCCATTAATGTTCACCCACTGACTGTACTTTCGGGTGTTGGCGGGTAGGGGGGCCCGCGGGACCATGTCTTTTCCCCCTAGGCACGCTAGAACCATGGCGGCTGGTTCCCATTCTTGGTGTTCTTGCTCACGCTCCTCGTGTTCTTCGGAGATTTGTTCTTCCCCCAGAGCGGCGGCAGCCATCTGGCGGGGTCTCGGAGTCTGGCTCTGCGGACAATTCGGGTCATTTGCGTAGTGGCCGACTCGCTGGCATCGGTGACACGTGACATTGGCTCTGTACCCCGGGCGCGCCGGGGTGCTGCCCCGGTTGGCCGGGGGTGGTGTGCTGGTAGCGGAAGCGGCCGGGGCGTTGTCTCTTCCTCGTCCCTGGCCCCCTCCTCCTCCTCGGGGACGGTGCTGACCTGGGTGGTTCCGGTTCTGTTCATGTGACCCATTTCGGCCCACTCGGGTGATTTCCCACCGGTCAGCCTCGGCGGCGAGCTGTCGTGGATCAGTCAATTTACTGTCGAGGAGGTGCTGCCTGAGCTCGATGAAGCAGTTGTTAGATAGATGCTCCCATACCATGAGATTGAAGAGTTGCTCGTAGGTCGTTACATTGCTCCCCTTGATCCACCCCTCGAAGGCTCGGCTGAAATAGTTCACGTACTCCACCCACGTTGTACCCGGGATCCGGGTGCAGTCTCGGAACCTCTGGCGGTACATTTCGGGTGTGAGCCCATAGCGGGTGAGGAGGGTAGCTTTCATGTGGTCATAGGAGGTCATCAGATGGTCTGGGAGCTGTAACAGGGCATCGCGGCCCTCATTGACGAACCTCCCCCATAGACCGGCTCCCCAGTCGCTTCGATCGATCCGGTGGGAGGTCATAGCGATTTCGTAGGCCTTGAACCACTGCTGTATGTCGTCATCTCGGAAATATTCTCGAACGACATCCTTGGGAATGTGTACTTTCTTTTCTGTTGCTCCTGGGGTGCGCGGTTGCTCGGGCACCCCTAATTCTTTGTTCTGCTTACGTAATTCTATCTCTGCTAGTTTGCGCTCGTGTTCATACGCCAGTCTCTTCTCTTCGAGCTCTCTTTGTCTCTGTTTTTCTTCCCTTTCTTCTCGGAGCCGTAGATGTTCTAGGTTCAGTTTTTGTTCGGCTAATTTGAGTTCGCCATCCATCTTGAGCCGGGCCATTTCTAGTTCATGTAGTCTGTTTCTCTCTCGTTCTTGGATTTCGTTTTGCGAAAGACCAGTTCCTCGCTCATCGGGAGCCGTGGTGTTTTTCTCTCGCCGCTACATTTTGGTCCGGGGGTCTGACGGCCCCGGTTTCCGCCCATGACTCAATGGCGTGCTTGAAATCGTCCTTAGTACTCAGACCGGTGGTAGCGATACCTAGTTCAATGCAGAATTGTTTCAACTCACGATGGCTGTACTCTTCCAATTTCTCCATCTGGAATTTCTCGGTGGATCCGCTCTCTTTGGTTGTCATTGTGGTTTCGACGTGGGGTGAGCTACTCTCTGTACGATTACGCGTTGATTCGGATCGCGCTGAGGAAATATAAATTTTTGGTCATGTTATGTTCCCTAGCGCGTACCCCACCGACTCCATGTACCAGCTTAAAGTGCATGTAACTTCCCTCCTGTGTCAGCTATGAAGACGCAAATACATTTGCGTCCAACGTTAACTTGTCCTCTTTCAGATCCACCCTGAATGGATTATATAGTCCGTTCCTAAGTATGCTATGCCACCGTCTTTTTGTAGTGTACTTTACATGTTTTTCCTGCTCTGGCAGAGTAGGCCCGAATTTCTGCCATCGAGCCTCTTTTTCTGGCTTCTGACTATGACAGCCTCAGCCCAGGCTGCTTCTGTACCCGTGAACTCTGACTTACTTCCAGCGCGGCCCCTCGCGCTCAGCTCAGCCTGCTTTCTGCCAAGACTGACTATAACCTTCGAGTTATCTGTTCCGCTCCTCGAGAATGCATTCCTGCCTACTAGCTTCAGTAAACATCCTCCCCAGCTGCAGAGCCAAAGGGCCGACCCGTCTCAGTGCAAGTAATTCATAGCTTCTGTTACCATGCTTCCATGGAAGGCCCCGTGCCCCCACGCTTCTCATGCAGACACTTAGGCGCTTATACACACATCCACAGTTAGCATAGAATAGCTTCTGCCCTAGAGACCTTTCCGTCCAGATAATATGGTTCCTAAACATCAGATATCAGATATGATAGAAGTACAAGTTGATCTGACATGCCAGACTTCTGTCTCTTTCCGTCAGTGTAAATGTCAAGTCCCCTGCACCCCTCCAATCACACGTCATGCAGCTGCGCGCGCATCCAAGCTTCCGATTTCTGCTGACATTGCAACAATTCTGTTAGCACCACCCCTTGGTGCCACCCACTTGCGTCACCTATCAGTGACGTTTCTAGCACACACCTCCAGTTCACGCCTAGTTCACGCCTCTTGATTACGTACTAGTACCACGTGTATACTGTTATCTTGTCTTCTCTCAGCTGTTACGCCTCTTGCACTGTTGCTTATGATGTGAATCAAGTATATAAGCTATGTATTGACAATAAAATGTAGCGCGCTCTATCCCTTCTGACACCCTGTGGTGGTCAGAATCCGATATCCTAGTCATGACCATTCCTTTATGAGGAATAAAACCCTTAGAAACTCTAACACCACGGACTCTGTCTTTTTTCATCCGATCTGAGTTATTATTGATTAAGTACTTACCTGCATAGAAATTAAGAGAGTAAATTAATTATTTACGTCATTTTGGCGCCCGAACAGGGACCCCTCCCCCACCTCACGCGCCGGTTGGTGCGTTGCAAGCTCTGTCCCCTGCCATCAGTTAGACGGAACCTACGCGTACTGGCAGGATTTCCTGCATCTCCCTCTGGCCCACGGAGGTGACGAAGACTGCGATCAGTGCCCAGACGAGGCGGTGAGGAGTGCGGAGGATCCCGACCAGAGCCTAGCCGAAAGAAGCAAGGTCCGAGGTGTCAAGAGGCCCACCAGGTTTCCGAAGTTTTCCGAGGTTTTCCGAAGTTCTCCGAAGTTTTCCGAAGTACCGAGTCGAGTCCAGTCAAGTTTTCCGAGGCCTTCTGTTTCCGTGCTTCCCGGTGAGTACCATTGCTGGGACGTATCTAGACGGGTTTGGGTACACAAGTCCGGTCTGCACTGTTTTTAGGCAGTGTATCTGTACTGTTTAGCAGTATATCTAGTATTCCGAATTTCTGCACTGTTACACCAGTGTATCTGTACTGTTGAAGCAGTACATCCAGTATAGGGGGTAGTCATCTATGTCTCAAATGTCTTCTTATGTGATTAATGTCGTGGTATGAATGTGACCGTTTAATGTGCATTTTTGTGTTTCTTGTATAAAGTAGCTGTAACCAGTATTAAGTAGTAAGGATTGAGTATTCAGTAATAAGTAAGCAAAATGCCGTTTTTCAACAAGTTAAAGCAGATCGGAACTAGGAAAGGGATACTGGAGGAAGAAATTCCTATTCCCCCTAGGGATACTCCAGGTAACTTTATGTATCATAAACATGGCATAGACGCCATATTGTATCTGGACTTATGGGCCGATTACACCAAGCACCTAGACGAAAGACACAGATGGCCTGTTACCGGAACATGGGATGCCGAGTGCATCATGAAGGTAGAAGAAGCATTATGGAAAAAGAAAGCTAGACAATCTCAGAAAGACGCCATAGAATTCTGGCGTAAGGAATCACATAAGCGTGCTGAGAAAGCACTCCGTAGAGAAGACAGACTTAAAGAATCAGAGAAAGCCCAAGAAAACGAATTAGTTATTGAAGGGATCCGAGTAAAAACAGAACAAATAGACCGTGCCCGAAACAATCTTGTAAACGGTATGTATCTTGCAGCCGAGGGCACATCTGAGGCCCTATCAGAAATACCGAAAAACTTACCGCCACCATTAGTTCCAACTAAAGTAATGCATAAGACTACTAAAGACATATTCCTAAATTCTTATCTAGAGGATGTAGCACCAGCTTACACCAATTTGCCTGTTCGTGCCCTGCCTCCCGAAAGGGACGGGGGTGGCACTCCGCCCCCAGATCATGTTCCGCCGGTACCGCGACAGACCTCCCCCGTTCCGCCAGCTCCGCCACTTCCCGCACCCAAAGTTGACCTACCGAAGCAAATCCTACCTGATCCTACTAAACGACAAATTCAAGTTCAGATCCAGACTCCGCAGGGAGATAATGCCCAAGCATCCACTTCAGGAGGTGCGACCGCGGGTCTTCGGACCCCGCCATTAACACGCAGATTCAATTTCAGGGACACGCAGAGTCCTCTCACGTTCCAGTCTCCCCGCCTTGACGCATTAAAGGAAAACATGTCAGTTTGCAGATATGATCCAGTACCCGGAAAAAACGATCTAATGATATTGGCATCACTACGGTTAAGATCTGCTACTGATATCTTGCTATGCTATGTAGGAATGAAGGACCGTCTAGATAGGATATATGAGTTTGTTCAGACAGGGAAAGACCCTGACAGTATCAAGGATGCCATGGAGAAACAGAAGGTTGACATTCAAGCACAAATACTACGATTTTTCATAAATTGTCTAATAAGAGAACGAGACAGGCCTGAGACAGATCAGAGTGAATTAGATGCACTGAACAAGTGGGGTCAAAATATAGCCGAAGGAAAACATGACAGGGGGGCTTGCATAGCCAGTATGTACAAGAAAATTAGAAAAGCAGTGATAACGGCACACCAGAAAGGGAATGACAAAGTTTCCTCCGAGGAGGAAGAAGAACTTGAAGAACCAGGAAGGACTACAGATACTATAGCGTATGTAGGTAAGGGAAACTACCTTAGGAAAGGCATCCGTCCGGAAAACAAGAGAGTTTTTCTCTCTGCTTTAACAAACCCGAATTCTTCTGAACATCAGTTCCAGGAAACTGATAAAAGGCTTCGAGACCGAATGGGGTACCATGTACTGAATTCTATGGATGAACAGGAACTAGCTCGGTCAGCCGTGTTATGGGCCGAGAATCCAGACATATATAATGATGATACGTTAGCGCAGACATTCTTGAACCTCTCCCCAGACGAGCAGAAATTAGCAGGTGTATACATGATTCAGCACCTCCTCATCAAGTACAGAAACAATCATTCCGATCCAGGTCCCTTACACGAAACATTAGAAGCACTACTCATGGATAGATGGAGAGGTTTCAGTACCAAGTTAATACAAATAATTCTAGAACAACGACATAAATATAACACGTTCATAAGCTCTGAATATGTTCCCGCCCCACCTCCAGAAAGGAAAATGTACCACATGCAATGCGGGAGTGGCATTGAAAGTCAGAACCCCTTACGAGAAGTACACCCAGTTATGGGTACGGATCACACCTTGAAACGTGTATATGTGCACACGCCATTGACTAAGTTAGAGCTGTTAGAAATGAAGAAACTAGTTCCGTGTCATGATAAAGACCCTGCAGGTTTTCACAGAGAGCTTAAAGACATGTTACTGATGGGGGATTACACGTATGATGATATTATGAAAATGTTAAAGGTGCTGTTGCCCACGGGCATTTACGAGAAATTAAAGGAAAAAGAATGGGAGGTGGGGGACACAAAGATTGCATGGGCAGAAATAGAAGACGAAGAAATCAAACGAATCCCCGGAGTAGGCCTTGGGGACAGGACTAAAGCATTACCCGGATTAATAGTACAGGTTCTGCCAAGATTATTGACAACTAGAAAGGAAGATTGGGACGCCATCTCGTCCTGTAAACAGAAACATGATGAAGATACTAGTGACTTCTATTCCAGATTTGAGAAATGTTTCATTATAAATAGTGGCCTACAACCAAGCAGCGAGTCATATCCACACCTTTTTGTATCAAAACTAGTCGAGAACTCCCTACCAGAATTACAAGGGAGCTCTGCCCCTCTTTCCGTATCCGTTCACTCACAACGGCTCCTGTGGGGCATGGTTTAAAATAATTAATTCCTTGGATCCTGATATTGCTGTTTTCGACGGGGGCTGGGTTTGGGGAAACTTGAACTTGGTCCTGCTCGACGTCTGTTACCCTGATAAGGAGGGACTCCCCATTAGAATAGGAACTGATCTAGAAAATGAAGTGTATGGATTAGGTAATTATACAATTAGCCTTATGATTCTTACTGTTGAGTCCGAAGCTGCACCAGTTCTACCAATTATGTCAGTACTGCCAGTTACTGGTGAATTATGTATCAGGAAGAAAGGTTCAGTACACTTAGGCCATAGTAAATGCACTACTGTGGTCGAATTCAGTGATCATGGAAAATCGTCCTTCAAAGCTATCCGTCATTCTTACTTTGTTTGCGGCCATACCGCATACATACGTCTACCGCCAGATTGGGATGGTACCTGTTACATTGCATTCCTTCTGCCACCTGTTTTTCTAGCTCCCCCTGACTACCATAGAAATACCAATCTAGTAAAGAATAGACCCAGAAGAGATATCCCACTTGTCGACTACACAGAAACGGCATGGGAACAGTACACCGATTTTAATAAAGGATTCTTTTTCTTTTTAGGACCTGTTCAGAATAGTAAATTAATACGCAGATTAACTAGAACGCTTGAAGCAGTAGTGAATGAAACTGCCTCCGCCTTAGGTAACTTAACAGAAGAGCAGTCCGCCATGCGGGTTGTTGTCCTTCAGAACCGTCTTGTTATTGACGTCATCTTGGCAGATAGAGGTGGAGCCTGTAAGGTCATCGGGTCAAGTTGCTGTGTTTTCATACCACAAAACGCACCATCTGTATATCAAGCTATTACCCGTCTCCATAAAATTGCAAATCAGATACATCAGAATCCAGGCACCTGGACTTGGTCCGGTTGGTTCTGGACAACGTTAACAGCTTGGGGATGGAAGATCCTATCCTTCCTAGGCATTGGCCTAGTCCTAGTATTCAGTTGCTGCCTGTGCCTACAGTGTGGGCCAGCGATTTGTGGACTATGTGCCACCTCTTGTATTGAACATTCCAGTTTTCTCTCAAAACGTAAACGAAGGAAAGAAGAACAAATGATGTTGCAAGAACAGACTGATCGATTCATGAGGATCGATATTTCATGAAGGGTCCGTAGGGAACAAGGAGGGAATGAGGAAATATAAATTTTTGGTCATGTTATGTTCCCTAGCGCGTACCCCACCGACTCCATGTACCAGCTTAAAGTGCATGTAACTTCCCTCCTGTGTCAGCTATGAAGACGCAAATACATTTGCGTCCAACGTTAACTTGTCCTCTTTCAGATCCACCCTGAATGGATTATATAGTCCGTTCCTAAGTATGCTATGCCACCGTCTTTTTGTAGTGTACTTTACATGTTTTTCCTGCTCTGGCAGAGTAGGCCCGAATTTCTGCCATCGAGCCTCTTTTTCTGGCTTCTGACTATGACAGCCTCAGCCCAGGCTGCTTCTGTACCCGTGAACTCTGACTTACTTCCAGCGCGGCCCCTCGCGCTCAGCTCAGCCTGCTTTCTGCCAAGACTGACTATAACCTTCGAGTTATCTGTTCCGCTCCTCGAGAATGCATTCCTGCCTACTAGCTTCAGTAAACATCCTCCCCAGCTGCAGAGCCAAAGGGCCGACCCGTCTCAGTGCAAGTAATTCATAGCTTCTGTTACCATGCTTCCATGGAAGGCCCCGTGCCCCCACGCTTCTCATGCAGACACTTAGGCGCTTATACACACATCCACAGTTAGCATAGAATAGCTTCTGCCCTAGAGACCTTTCCGTCCAGATAATATGGTTCCTAAACATCAGATATCAGATATGATAGAAGTACAAGTTGATCTGACATGCCAGACTTCTGTCTCTTTCCGTCAGTGTAAATGTCAAGTCCCCTGCACCCCTCCAATCACACGTCATGCAGCTGCGCGCGCATCCAAGCTTCCGATTTCTGCTGACATTGCAACAATTCTGTTAGCACCACCCCTTGGTGCCACCCACTTGCGTCACCTATCAGTGACGTTTCTAGCACTCACCTCCAGTTCACGCCTAGTTCACGCCTCTTGATTACGTACTAGTACCACGTGTATACTGTTATCTTGTCTTCTCTCAGCTGTTACGCCTCTTGCACTGTTGCTTATGATGTGAATCAAGTATATAAGCTATGTATTGACAATAAAATGTAGCGCGCTCTATCCCTTCTGACACCCTGTGGTGGTCAGAATCCGATATCCTAGTCATGACCATTCCTTTATGAGGAATAAAACCCTTAGAAACTCTAACACCACGGACTCTGTCTTTTTTCATCCGATCTGAGTTATTATTGATTAAGTACTTACCTGCATAGAAATTAAGAGAGTAAATTAATTATTTACGTCAGCGCCGCTGGCCACCAATGTTAGACGGACCGGGAGGGTCGGCCGAGAATAAGGGGAGAGGTCTCCGGGGAGAGCCGTCTCCAGCAATCGTACAGACGAGTAACTTCCCCCCCACAGATGTACACCACACAAGGATAAGGTTTAACGTTCTTTATAAGCGATTCTTTAAGTACGGTGAGATGGTACAAGGAGGTCTGGACTCAGGGGTCCCCTCGGTTCTAGTCTCTTGATTGGGAAAAGGGTAGCGGGACAGTCTTGTTACCAATCTGGTAGGTGAAATAGCTCACAATCCTCGAGCTCGGCGTTCTAGATGATCGGGCCGCGGCGGAGCCAGCAGGTCCCGGGTTGGTTGAAGGTAGCGACGGTCCGCGGCGGAGCCAGCAGGTCCCGATGAAGGTGGTGGTTACAAACGGTCCGCGGCCACGCCAGCAGGTCCCGACGACGATGAAGGTTTCAGAAGGTTGCGGCAGCGCCAGCAGGCAGGACGATAGTTCGCAAGCCAGGACCACGGCAGCGCCAGTAGTCCGTCAAGGATGAGTTCTTCACTGCGTCTCTCGACTCCAGGATACAACTGCCTTCCTGCTCTGGAGCTGCCCCAGTTATAGGTCTGGCGCCCTTTGATGTCCGGACCCTGGCACTTGGAGGTCGGGAGGTCCGGGATGAGGGAGTCCAGACACCCAGCAGGGGGGTGGAGCCAGTGCCCGGGGGAGCCGGGGGCGGTCGGCACCAGGCGGGGGAGAGCCATCGACACCTCTTTCTCCCATTGACCCGCCAAGTAGTCCGCTCACCTCCTGGGTGGATGGTGGTGCCGGGATGTCGGGGCCTGGCCAGGCCCAGGGTTAGGGTCGATCGGAGGCCACGCGGCCTCGTGGGCTGTGTCCAAGATGGCGCCCAAGCCGGGCGAGGGGGCCGGTAGTGATTCGGGTCCATGATGTGGAGATGCCCAGGGACAGGGGTCCCATATGAGACGGGAAACGGGTGGTTGTTGCGTGTCACACCTGAGGAGCCGGGCTCGGGCCCGGTCGTGCGGGGAGGGAGCAAGCCCTTCACGTGGCCTGTCCAACAGCGGGTGGGTGTGTAGAAGGACAGTCGTTTATTGAGGCATTCGGGTCCTCGGTCGTAGAGGGCTTTGTGTGCGTGGGTGAGGAGACGGAACGTTATTCTCTTGTTGACGGGAAGCCAGTGGAGATCTTTCAGGTGACCGGAAATGTGAGCTTGACGGGGGATGTCCAGTATGAGTCTGGCTGAGGCGTTTTGGATGCATTGGAGTTTTTTCTGTAGTTTGGCTGTGGTTCCGGCGTAAAGGGTGTTTCCATAATCTAGTCGGCTAGTGACTAGTGCGTGGGTGACTGTCTTTCTTGTTTCGGTGGGGATCCAGCGGAAGATTTTTTTGAGCATGCGTAGGATGTTGAAGCATGATGATGAAACGGCGTTGACTTGTCTGGTCATCGAGAGGGAGGAGTCTAGGATGACGCCCAGGTTCCGTGCGTGATTTGAGGGTATGGGTGCTGTGCCCAGAGCTGGTGGCCACCATGAGTCGTCCCATGCCGAGGGGGACGATCCTAAGATGAGGACTTCCGTTTTGTCCGAGTTTAGTTTTAAACGGCTGTTCTTCACCCATTCGGCTACTTCTTTCATTCCTTCGTGTAGATTGGTTCTTGGTGGTGTTGGGGTCTTTGGTTAGTGAGAGGATCAGCTGGGTGTCGTCAGCGTAGGAGATGATGTTGAGGTTGTGTTGTCTCGCGATGGTTGCGAGGGGACTCATGTACACGTTGAAGAGGGTGGGACTGAGTGATGATCCTTGTGGTACGCCGCAGATGACTTCGGTGGACTCTGATTTGAATGGGGGGAGTCGGACTCTTTGGGTTCTTCTGGCGAGGAACGAGATGATCCAGTCCAACGCTTTTCCTTGTATTCCGAGGTTGCTGAGGCGTTGTATGAGGGTGTTATGACAGACTGTGTCGAAGGCGGCGGAGAGGTCAAGTAGGATGAGGGCAACTGTCCAGTAGTGTTCGGATGTCGTCGGTAGCAGCGATGAGGGCGGTTTTGTTGCTGTGTTTGGCTCGAAAGCCGGACTGTGAGGGGTCGAGTGAATTGTTGGATTCAAGGAAGGCGGCGAGCTGACTATTAACGGCTTTCTCGATGACTTTGGCCGGGAAGGGGAGGAGCGAGATGGGGCGGTAGTTCTTTAGTTCAGAGGGGCCGGCTGTGGGTTTCTTCAGAAGGGCGCTGAGTTCGGCATGTTTCCAGCTGTCTGGGAAGGTAGCAGAGTTGAAGGAGCAGTTGATGACATCGCGGAGATGGGGTGCGATGATGGAGTCTCCTTTGTTGAAGATGTGGTGGGGGCATGGGTCAGTTGGTGAACCTGAGTGGATGGAGTTCATCAGACGGATGGTGTCTTCAGTAGTGATTGGGTTCCAGGTGCAAAGGTTGTGAGAGTGCTGTTTTGGTTCGGAGGTGGGTGGAGTGGGTTGTTCTTCGGACAGATTTTCAAAGCTGTTGTGGATGTCGGCGATTTTGTTGTGGAAAAAAGAGGATAGAGAGTCGCAGAGGTCTTGGGAGGGAGTGATGTCGTTGGTATCGGCGGTGGGGTTGGTAAATTCTTTGACGATGTTGAATAGTTCCTTGCTGTTGTGGGCGTTGTTGTCGAGTCGATCCTTGAATGCTGATTTCTTGGTGGATCGGATCAGTTGGTGGTGTTTGCGGGTGGCGTCCTTGAAGGTGGTCAGGTTGTTAGTGGTTGGGTTTTTTCTCCAGGTTTTCTCGAGGGTACGACATAACTTCTTGGATTTCTTAAGGTCATCGTTGAACCAGGGGGCCTTTTTGTTACCTTGTTTGATCAGGTGGTTTTTCACGGGTGCTAATTCGTCAGCGCTGAGGGTGATCCATTGTGTGAGTTTGGCGGCAGCTTGGTTTGGGTCCGATGGTATGGCGGAGGGTTTTGGTTGAATGATGTGAAGAGTTGGTCGGTGGTGATTTTGTTTCAGTTTCTTCGAGGAATAGGTTGTAGTGGGATGTGGGTCGTGGTCTTTTTGTAGCTGAAGTGAACGCAGCTGTGGTCCGTCCAATGGAGAGCTGTGGTGTGATCGAAGGAAATGTGTTTGCTGCAGGTGAAGATAGGGTCGAGCGTGTGTCCGGCTAAGTGGGTGGGGGTCTCAACAAGTTGTTTGAGTCCGAGATTGGCCAGGTTGTCCAGAAGGGTGGTGGAGTTGCTGTCGTTATTCTTTTCCAGGTGGAAGTTGAGGTCTCCCAGGAGAATGTAGTTCTCGGAGGTGAGAGCATGTGGGCTGATGAAGTCAGTGATGTCTTCGTTGAATTGTGTGCGGGTTCCTGGTGGTCTGTAGATGAGGGTGCCTCTGAGTGTGGTTCTGGGGTCGGTGTGGATCTGGAAGTGAAGGTGTTCGGCGGTCGCAAGGTTATTGTCAGAGCTGGTCGTGATACGGATGGTGTTCTTATGGACGATGGCGATGCCTCCTCCTGTTTGGTTGGTGCGGTCTTTTCGGATGATCTTGTAAGCGTCCGGGATGGCTATGGCGATGTCGGGCGCTGATGAGGTGTTCATCCAAGTTTCTGTAAGAAAGACGACGTCCGGCGATGTAGTGTAGAGTAGGTCCCAGAGTTCAGTGGCGTGTTTGTGGACCGAGCGGGTGTTCAGCAGGATGCACTTCAGGTGGTTGGAGTCGGAGCTGTGTTTGGAGGGGGGGATTTGGTGAGGTTCCTGATGCAGGCGAACTTGCAGGAGTGGCAGGTGAATGGTCCGTGGGTGTGTCCAGGGGTAGCTGTGCAGCATTAGGGGGTGCGTCCG
This sequence comes from Lissotriton vulgaris, assembly GCF_964263255.1. Classification (NCBI taxonomy): domain Eukaryota; kingdom Metazoa; phylum Chordata; class Amphibia; order Caudata; family Salamandridae; genus Lissotriton; species Lissotriton vulgaris. The sequence goes on along the minus strand of NW_028255458.1, from coordinate 100,294 downwards.
GGGTTGAGGTCGAGGAGAGTAGCAGCGTTATATCTTAAGCGAGAGGAGTGGGTATAGTGAGGGCCAGGGGGTCTGGCGCTGGGCGCGGTCCAGGCGCGGACGGGCGTAGACGGGCTTACCTTTGGCGCTCCTTCAGCGCGCATGGGGCGCGACCGCTGCGCGTGAACGCTGCGCGCAAATGCATCTGTCATATGTAGATGGTGGAGGGGGAGGGGCGAGGGAGTGGCAGCTGGGAGGCGGGAGCGTGGGGGGGAGCCGGGCTGGGATCAAGGCACTTCAACAATCAACAAGATGGCAGCACGCCAAATGCGAAACAGGGTGAGATTGGGGGCACAGCCTTACAAACGCTAGCAAATGTCCAGAGGTACCGGCCCAATAAATAAATTAAATTAATTCAGGCAAAGCGGGCAGAGCACAATTGTATAATGAATGTACAGCCGTCTAGCGGTAAAAACGCTACAAAAATGCAAAGCGAGTTTTCAGGCAATACTGAGCAGTAAGCAGTGCGCAATTAATTAATATAGTGGCACAGAGCAGTTTGACAGAAGCGCTACGATACCACTGGTCTGGCAGGGAGCAGCGTGAAGGAGCGACCACTTCTGTGGAGGCAGGACGGTCCAGCACATGATTGTAAAATGGCATCCCTGGTCACTTGTACTGGCAGCAATGTAACTGGCAGTGATGTCCTCACATGTAGTATAGTGCACCCATCCTTAGGGCTGTAAGGCCTGTTGTAGGGGGGACTTTCCTATACTGCATGCAGTGTCAATACGTAAGGCAGACAGGCTGCGTATTTTCAGTTTTGTCTGCACCAAGACACACAGCCTGAAGCGGAAGCTTGCATGAGCTTGGTGTAGGGGCCCCTCGGGTGGCACAATTCGTGCTGCTGCCCTTAGGGACCCTCTTTAGTACCTCAGGCCCTAGGTACCAGGAGCACCATTTAGTAGGGACTTTAAGAGGGTACCAAAGGTATTGCCAATTGAGGGAAACAATTGTACCATTTTAAGAAAGAGGTCTGGCACTGGGGGCCGGGTTGACAGGAACCCAGTGCACTTTCAGTAGAAATTACATCAAACACCAGGCAAAAAGTGGGGGTGACCATGTCAAAAAGGGCACCTTCCTACACTAAGGTTCTGTTTTTTTCAGATTGTTCACCTCTGCCCTCTGATATTTCTCCCTCTTACTCTTAGCCAACCACCCTGTGATCACTTGGCTGTTCATTGGGACTACTGGTGCCCCTGATTGATGCATTCTTCCATGTTTTCATATAACCGAAATGTAGGGAAAGGTGGTGAGTGGGTATGGTTCATCCAACTCGCTGGGGATGTTGAAGTGCGTGGGTGGAGGAAGCGTTTAGTCTTTCCCTTATTATCTCACCACAAGGCATGTATACTTCTATGGCTGGCTGCGCACACACTGATCCCTGGCACAAGGCACTTGACACTTAGACACTGTCGCTTGGACACATGCCCCTCTACTCATCGGCAATCACCTTTAGGTGCCTGACCTGGAATATCCGTGGGCTGAATGACCAACGTAAGGCTTGTCAGACTCTGGCCTGTCTCCTTAGATATCACATGGGCATCTGCTTTCTTCAAGAACTTCACTTAACTAATGCTAGACATCCCCAGCTTCACACCAGCTGGCCTGCAGAAACACATGGGGCTGTGAACTCAAATTATTCCTGTGGAGTAGCCATTCTTATCCGCAAAGGTTTGTTGTGGCATACGTCGACATCCATATATGATAAGCAGGGAAGATCTGTTATATTGCATAGCATCCTCCAGGGCCACCCACTCACCGTGGTCTCCAGTGTATGGGCCCAATGAGCATAGTCCTGACCTCTTTGTAGAAATATGGTGACTGATCAGTAGTGTGGGGCCCAGGACTGTACTTTGGGATGTGGATTTTAACTTAGGTCTCGACCAACTTATTGATCAGTCTAGCGACACAAGACATCAGCACTATGGGGCTCTGCCTCAACTCCACCTGATCATAAGGGGCCATAAACTCATAGAAATGTGGAGACTTAAACAACCCCAAATCATGGAAGATACATGCATAGCTCTGCACGCATGCAGCAGTTGGTCTAGAATTGACTACTGAGTAGTTCAAAAAGATGCTGTCCCTTGGACCACTACAATTTAACACCTTCTCAGAATATTGCCTGCTCATGCCCTAGTCCTTTTGGAATTTGCTATCCCCACTGCCCACAGCCGGGCGTTCTCCTGGAAGCTTCCAACCAATGCCCTCAGGGATCCTTGCTTACGTGATGAAATCCGATTTGCCATGTTCAAGTACTTTTCCAATAACTCGCTGTCTGTGGAATCCTCCTCCACTTTATTGGAGGTCCTCAAAGTAGTCATTCGTGAAGTGTGCATATCCAAACAGTCAGGGCTATTGAAAGTGTTGCGAGCACAGCTTGTTCGATTGGAAGCAAATATCCACACACTTGAGTTAAACTTTTTTTCCTCTGGTGATGCAAACAATCTTGCCACTTTTAGGCAAAACTCTTAATGAATACGATAAGGCGGTGGTTAGGGAGACTTTCTATTTAAATAAAGAGGTGGTAGCTAGACACTGTGGGGAAGGAGATAGAGCCGGCCAAACTCATGACAGGTTGCTCCGCAAACCTTGGACCAGCAATTGCATTATGCAATTGGTCGATGACCAACGGACCCCTCACACTGATTGAAGGAATCACTGGCACTATGACTGCCTTTTATACGGAACTCTATTGCTCGCCAATGGTGCACCACCCCATGCAGCTTTATGAGTTCTTCTACTCCAGATAAGTCATCTAGAAGGAGAACTGCCATCAGCAATATCTTGATGTACCCTTTTTGTCTGAGGACATTGTGCAGGTGATTTGAATCATGCCAGGGTATAAAGCACCCGGTATAGATGGTCTGAGCAAGTTCTTCTTTAAAGAATATACTCAGATTCTGGCCCTCCACTTACTAGCTGTATATGAGGAAGCTCTTTGACTTGGCAGGATACCCCCTCCTTGCATGGTAATCATTGGCATTCATAAGCCTGGTAAGTCAGCAAACCCATGAAACTCCTATCGCCCACTCTCAATAATTAATGTGGACAACAAAATTCTTAGAAAATTGATCGTGGCCCGCTTACTACTGCTGTTACCAGACATTGTCTGTCCCAATGAATCTGGAATTCTCCCTGGGTGCAGCACAACACATCATTTGTGTACAATGTTCACACTCATACCCTCCATACACCCCAGGCTTAATGCACCTGCAATTCTACTTGATTCCACACATGCGTTTGATTTATTAGAGTGCCTGTATTTGATCCGCATCCTGACGTCTCTTGGATTCAGTACTCGCTTTATTGGCTGTATCAAACTCCTCTATACTCTCCCAAGTGTTAGACCGCGCATCAAAGGTGAGATTACTCCCCCTTTACCTATTTTTTGTGCAATTAGACAAGGCTGTCCCTATCGCCTATCCTGTTTGCCATTGCAACAGAGTCCCTAGTTGCCCAGCTGCAGCAACATCATTCACATAGAGGGCTTGCCTTTATAGCCAGCTGAGTGCTGGTATTTATGTACACGGATTATGTCACTCCATATATAAGAGATCCATGGATCAACATTTCTCCTGTGATCTGAGAAATCATTGGTTAGGCCATCAACCTGGTATCCACATAAACTGGTCCAAAACAGAGATAAAACTGCTTACTCTTAAAATCAACACGCTCAACTCTGACTATCCCCTACAATGGGCAGTTGAGCCAGTTCACTATGTTGGCATTTGGATCAGCAGAGAAATTGCCGAACTCTGGAGGGCTAATTATGGTAAACTTATATCCTGGCTAGAGGAATGTGTTCTGGTCTGGTCACGACTACCGCTTTCTATGGCAGGGAGGCTTGCCATGGCCAAAATTATAGTCCTCTCCAAATTTCGGTATCTATTCATTAATATTCCTGCTCTGCTCCTGCTGCAATCCCTTAGATGACTCAGACCAAACCTCATTACACTGGCCTGGGCTGGCAGGCAGCTGAGAAACCTATCTGAAACATTGGCCCTACCCTTTGAGCACGGTGGTCTCTGCACCCCAGGCATGGACCTGTACTACTGTTGCTCACAAGTGCAACTTGCACACTCCGGGTTACATACATCTCCATTCCAGTCACATTTAATTGTTGAGTAGGATGGCATTTCCCCCTGCCATCTGAACCCTATGTTGTACCTGCCTGTCCACCAGCCCTGCACCGTATTAGATACTGTGGCCTACAAGGTATGGGCCTGAGATAGACTGTGCGCTGACATTGGATGTTTTTAGTCATTGAATTTACCTCTGGCTGGTCACAATATGCTCCCTGCAGCATCAGATGAGGGTATATGTCACCAGTTAAATCACCTACAGATTCACACACTGTACGATCTCTATCCAGAGGGGCAATTCCTTTCAGCACAACATATACTCATGATTCCACATCATACCTCACTTGATGTCTTCACATATCATAGATTGTGTGCAGTGCTTCAATCCCAAATAATACCTTCCTGAAGGCCCACCATGCTCAAGGCACTAAACATGCTGCTGGCCTGCCCGTCCCCCATAAACGAATAAATAGCCTATAAGCCACCATGCAGAAGTCACTCATATGCGCCTCTAAGGCTTATCTAAATTGGGAAACAGACTTTGATGCCTCTCCGAACATGGAACAATGATGCTACTGCGGCATGCTGACCAGAGCTCTCTCACCGAACTATAGATTCCACCTATTGCACATGAAATTCCTGCACCGAATGTACAATGCACCTGCCCAACTGCACTGCATGAGGCTCTCGGAAGATGCATGATGTTCCAGATGCCCTTCAGACAATGCTTCAGTCCTACACTTAGTGTGGCCTGAAGCTCTGTAGCCTGATTCTGTGCCAGTGTTTTGATACCATCGCCAAGATCACTGACCATCACCTCAGAGATCCCTGCTTATGGCCCTCCTGGGCTATGTCAAAGATGAAAAAAACAAAAAAAACACACTCCAATTTAGACAGGGTCTGAGGCAATTTTTAAAGTCCTGGCGTGGATAAACTACCCTAATATGTGACACTTATACAACAAATGTATCCACAGGTCTGAAATTAGTAATTCAACAACAAGAAAACTGGAACTAAAAATATGCGCCAACTTCCTTGACTAAGGCCACTTAGCATGGAAAATCCTATTAAGAGGACGGATTCCCTTCCCTCACCAATGGTGACATGCTTCATCATCTGGGTCTCCTCTTGGTGTCACACTAGTGGCACTATGGGCTACAACCCTTTCATAGGAAAAGGGGAGCCCGAGGATGTTTTCTCAAGGGTTATCAGTGAAGCACTATATTGCCCTCCTAATTGGACGACCAGATGTGAGCGATTAAATTGTGTGGGAAAAGAATGCGGTGCACTATGATATGGTGAAAAGTGAATTAAAATTGACACATGAGAGAACAAACCTTTTATTAATGTCTCTCACAGCCCAACCTAAAAACATTGCAAACGACAGTTTATAACAAATATTTTTTTATTGTTTGAAAAAAGGTCAACATGTTTCAGCATATAAGGAAAATCTTTGTCCCATGCCTTCTTCAGGACCACTACTATGTTGCTACTGCAAATGTAAAAATATATATATATATAACAAATAGTGATGAATAAAAGTACACACAAAGCGGATGGAACCGATACAACCGAATCGCCTGTAATCATGACTGTACTAAAGTTCCTATGCAGATCCCGTAATGTCGATGGCATCTGTAACAGAGTCAAAAGAATAGGCGCAATAGGTTTTAAATTACAAAATTCTCATGTTCAAAAACAGACAAAACCAACCTAATTTGCTATAGTGACATTCTTATTGTCATCTACATAACTCAATTGTAAGTGCATGCTTTGCGTTCTTACCCAAAATGGATGAGGAGAATACCTCACCTCACCTGGCTGTGGCTCAGGGAAAAGGGAGGCACCGCTCTACAAGAAAAAGTGGGAAAATGCCACACTCACTATGGTTCCCTACTATTCTTATCATCCTTTTGTTTATCTTTATGTAGCAGGAGTTATCTGCACACACCCACACCACACAGGACTAAAAACAATGTAATGTTTGTTGTTATGTAACAACAGTGTAACTGCACAAATGATGTTAATCATGTGTCGCAAATGTGGCATCACGAATGCTGTTAAGCAGATTGTATGATATGTAATTTCTATAAAGCTATGCACACCCCATTCTCAATTAAAAATGTTAGGCAAATTTTAGCTGTTTCGTGCCATTCGTAAATGCACATATACCTGTACATGTTATTCTTCTATTCTTTTTATTATATTATAGATTGTAGAAAACACGAGTAGTTTCTCATATCTCAAAAATTATTGTTTCAAAGAATTATCAATTGGGCGTAAGTAGAATATGCAAGTTCTGTTGCTTACAACATAACCACATCCCACAAACCTCTAAGTCATAGAGATACATGTACGCAATCTTAACGCCTCGTTTTTACCACCGGTATAAAGTTCAAATTATCACTAAGAACATCCTACACATCCTACAGTCTCTAGGAGTGCTGCAAGATGTTCCTGTTCCCAATTAGTCATATCAAGGAATATATACATAAGTGCTATGTCTCAGTCATAGTAGTTCCCAAAACCTATGCGCGCTGGTGCATGCATATCCGTCTTCCCGATATTACGACCACGCAATCACACAATGACTCACACCACTCCTTTAGGATTAATCATGGGGCTGCAATGCTTACCTCTCCGTCGGTACCTCTGGCGGTGAACTGAACTGTCTGGGGAGGTACCGACCGTGGAAAGCCGCCCTGTTTTAATCCCAAAAACCGCAATGGACGCAAATCCTTTCGCGCATGCGCATGGCATCATTCTCGGCGTTGACATATAAAACTAACGTCAAAGGAATTATGGGGATTGTAGTGTTTAAGTCAAAATTCCCCTTTTATATAGATGGAATGATTACAACAGCATTCACTTATAAACATTATTGAGCACAAACAAAAGATGCACATTTATTTAGCATCACAAAAAAATCTCAACATATACTACCCACAAAATTACTGCAGTTTAGTCATTTATCGTGTTCTAACATATCAAAAAAATGCTGACACATCAATGTATGGCAGCGTCGCCTCAATTTTCTTTCAATCTCACTAAGCTATAACAACCACATTCATTCTGGGGGAGCGCTAAATGCATGAAACATTGATATTGTATGGATTATCCTATATTTAGACTCCAAGAGAATAATGCTTCCCTTATTACCCTGGTGTATTAAGTTGTGGAAACCACTATTTACTCATTTGGTGCTTCCTCTATTATGTCAATTAGATTCTGTATGAGGAAGCCATATTGTTGGAGTCACATGGTTTGTAAATGTTTAGCGACATGTTATAACATAAGGGTATAGCATCATTCAGACCCAGTTTGTCACTACGCAGTTTAAAAACCCATTTTTGTTCCCTGAGTAGGAGAAACTTAGAGATGTCCGTAACATGTTCTGGAATGTTAGGCTGTTCTAAGACAGTTCATTTGAGGTTATCCGGTCGATGATTGACATCTAAAAAATGTCTTCTCAGTCTTGTTGCCTGTTTTTTGCACCTAACAGTGGTATTGTGTTCCATAATTCTCAGTTTCACCCTCCGTGTGGTCATGCCTACATAGTTCAATTTACATGGGCACGTGATAAGATATACAACCTTCTCACTATTGCAATTCGTGAACTTTTTCTGAACCCACGGTCTGTCAGTGCCTATGTCAATCGATTTAGATTTCTATGTAAGAGGACAGACCGCACACGAGCCACAAGGATAGTGGCCTGAACGGCAGGGAGATCCCAAAATGTGCCTACTTCTGTGTTTTACAAGTTCCAGGTCTAGCGTGAACAAGCTGACCACGCAAGTTGGCACTCCTTTTAAAGGAGAAAAGCGGCAGTGGAACCTGATCACTCCCAGTATTCCATATTTTCCAATGCTTTCGAACACTGTTTTGTATGTCATTAGACATTGTGCTAAACGGATTTACAAAAGTAAGTCTGGACAGCTCCCCTTTGGGTTCAGATGCTTCCAATAAGGCTTCTCTGTTGTTATTCATAGCTCGTTTAACTGAGCGACGAACCAACCTTGTGGGGTATTTTCAATCACGCAATTGTGATGAAAGTGTAATAGCATGCTCTTGAAATCTCGCTTTAGTGGAACAGTTTCTTTTTTTATTTTTTTTATTTTATTTATTATTTTTCACAAAAAAACATAAACATAACAACATTAACATGATGTGTCGAGTTGAGGGAACAAATTAATGAATACACGTATCTTAATCAGAAAGATAACAAAAGTTTAACCTACTAGACAATTTAGGATTTTACATCAATGGAGAAAGAATGAAAAAACATTAAAAAGAAGAGAAAAGGGAAAATAGTTTTAATGCGAAAGCCAATGCTCGATGGGGGCCCAGATCTTAGATGCCTCTTGGCGCCTCCTTCTCCCCCTCAGCAAATACACTGAAGATTCCAAATTATACCAGGCCAACATCCTAGCTTTCCAGTGATCAAAGGTAGGAGCTTCTAGACTTAACCGCTGTGAAGTTATACATAACCGAATCATTGCCATTGCAGTAAACAGAAATGCTCGGACAAATCTTGTTCTTTCGATAACTCCTGAGTATTCACAACCCATTATAATCAACTCCGGAGAGATGTTAACCGGGATTTTAAGCACTTGATTGATGAAAACCTCAATGTCGTTCAGAAAAAAACTCAAATTAGGACATGAATGGAGCATATGAAGTGCATCAGCTGCAAAAATTTACACCTAGAACAGGAATCTCCCTTACCACCCCCCCAGCTAGCAATCTTAGCCGGGGTGTGATATAGGTTGAACATAGCCATGTAACTTTGCGTATGCAAAGTGCCCGAAACTAAAACATAGCTGGCTAGTTCAAGCGGCTGTTTCAAGTCCAGTATTGGAATTCCAAATTTTTCCGGCCACTTAACATTGTGACTATCCAGATCGTCAGGAACATCTGACAGGAAATATTGATAAATAGCACCTATTCTGGCTCTTTTCTTGATCAATTCAACTAAAGTGATCTTATCATACAAGCTAGGATTACTACGGTAATTTCTATCCAAGAAGCTCCTAACCTGCAGATATTTAAAAAAATCATTGGAGTGCAAATGAAACTTATCCTTTAGGAAGGAGAAAGAAGCCAGGTGACCATCATGACCCTGATCACCGGTGTCTTTTAAGCCTGCAGAGTACCATTTAAATGTTACACCATCCTGAAATATTGGTGGTAACACACCCACAGCACTTAGCGGAGTATACAAATTAATCTTCGGAATTGCCATACGGAGACAAATTTACTGCAAGATAGAGAACAGAGACCAACTAACCTTACATTTCGTTTTTTGAAATAACTTGGCTCTAACACACGGGTTAAAACACCCTTAGCAGCATCGCCAAGGGCTAGATCGTAAATAGATGGACTAATACAGAAGGGAATATCTACCCTATCGCCCATCAATGGTGAGCCGAAATGTTGTAGCATGACAGCCCAATAGTAATATAAAAGATTAGGAACGGCCCAGCGCCCCCTCTCCCTAGGGAGACAGGTCCATTTTGCAGCTCTTCTAACCCGGCGATAGCCCCATAGAAACCGCTGACAAATTCTCTCCGCCCTAACCAATGTTGTCTGTGGGATCCAAAGAGGAATTGACCTGGAAAATATAAAAACTTTGGGAGGATTAACATTTTCTGAACATTGCAGCGCCCAAAAAGTGACAAATGAAGATGGTCTAGCCTCTCGAGCTTAATATGAAGAGAGTCGATAGCAGGAAGATAATTTAAGTCCGGAATCTTCTCGACCACGGGAGAAATTTTAACCCCAAGATAGGTAGCTTCAGTTGCAATAGATACCTGCGAGGAAAGCATACCTGATGACTGAATAACTTGAGTTTTTGCAATATTAAGCTTCTATCCAGGTATAGCCCCGAATTGAAAGGCCAGAGTCTCTAAAGCCTGAAAGGTGGGCCCGACATCATCGGTTAGAACAACAATATCATCGGCATTCGCCAATGCCTTATAATCTACCCCATGAACCCTAACTGGTGAAATATCCTGACACGCTTCAATCATACTGAGGAAAGGCCCAATAAACAGGGCAAATAGCAGGGGCGAGCAGGGGCAACCTTGTCTGTTTCCCCTGCTGATGGTAAAGCACCCTGACTCTTGCCCTGAGATGCGGATTGTCGCAACTGGAGAGATATAAAGCGCCTGGAGAGCCTGAATAAACTTGGAACAAAACCATTTCCAGCGCAGCACGGACCACAGGAACCCCAGGAGACCCTGTCAAACGCCTTCTCAGCGTCTAACAGGATCAACCCGAAGGGGGAACCCGTGGCCTGCGCCCAATCCAGAAGAGCTATTACGCGCCGGACATGGTCAGTTGTATCCCTGCCGGGAATGAGCCCATGTTGTCGTAATGAGACCAAAGGAAATATGAAGCGCGCTAATCTAAAAGCAAGGATCCTGGAGTAAATTTTACTATCGGTGTTAATAAGTGATATTGGCCGATATGAAGAGGGATTCAGCTCATCTTTACCTTTATTTTTAAATAATACAACCGTGGTCTGTCTCCAAGAGTCAGGAATAACACCAGCCTGTGCAGCCCTAAATACAGAAAGCAAATCCTGTCTCATCACTGCCGAGAAGGTCTTATAAAATTCTAAGTGAATGAGATCAGGACCAGCGACCTTCCCGTTAGCCAAGGATTGAATTGCAGCTTCCTCCTCTTCCCAAGTAATGGGTGCAGAAAGTACCTCATTTTGTTCCAATGTTATCCTCGATGTATCTATAGCCTGCAGGAAATCATCCACACTATCCTGATTCTGAATGACATTGGACTCCTCGGTATAGAGACTAGCTTAAAATTTCAAAAAGACATCCATTACATCCGATGGGGTCTCTTGAATACAGCCCTGCTGATCCATAACACGGACAATACGGTTTGCCACATACCTTTGCTGAAGTCTCTTGGCTAAGACCCTACCAGAATTTTCACCAAATTCATACATCATAGTTCAAAATTGGGCGTATTTAGCCGCCAAGTCTCGGCAGAAAAACTCCAGCAATTTAGATTTTAATATGGCAACCGCCTTCTGGCTCTGGGAGATCTCACGACCTAACCGAATGTTGGTACTTAGCTCCAGCTCTGCCAAGCGTAGCTCCTCTAACCGGCTTTTAATCTGCACCTGTGCAATCTTCCAGCGATGGGCAGCAAAGCTTTTTGTTTCTCCGCGCAGCGCAGCTTTAAATGCGTCCCAGACTACACAGTCCTAGGCAGTCCCCCTGTTAATATCCATGAACTCTGAGATCCAGCGCCCCATGTGGTCCTGATATAGTTGATCTACAAGAAACTTCCTCTCAAATGTCCAAGACCTAAGTTGTTTATTAGGGCGAACACAGGGAAACTCTACCACTAAAGCATTATGATCTGATAAGATCCTTGGCACCACATCTATATTTGCTGTCCCCACATACTGATCAGACAAAAAAACATAATCGAGACGAACCATTTTGTTATGCGGGATAGAATAAAATGTATAACCCGTCCTTATCTTGATAATGGTAGTGCCAAAGGTCTATCAGACCATGTTCAACAATTAAAATTTGAAGAGCCTTGAACACACGGGGTTTCCTACCTACATAATTGCGATCAGTTATCAGATTGAATTGACTAGCTAAGTTAATATATTAAAATCCCCACAGAACATCATTGGGTGTGGCCATACTGCTAGTTCGATATTAATATTTCTAAGGATCTCAGGATCATCCAGGTTAGGGCCGTAAATTGAACAAACCGATAGGGGGCCGGTATTATCTCAACAATCACCCACCTGCTCGCGTTGTCCTCTTTAACTCTCTTAAGACAACCAACCCCCTTCTTCAGCAGAATAGCCACAGCCCTGATCATCGAGGTCTGACGAGAACAAGCCACTAATTCGTAACCGGGGAGTCTTAAGAGCCTGCGATTACTCCATGGAATGTGGTCTCCTGAAGACACAGTATATCAACTCGCAACATTTGCAAAATCTTATAAAACATCCCCCATTTTTTCCCATCATTTAGCCCACAAATATTCCATGATCAAAGATGCAATCTATTCTGTCCCATACAGAAACAGATTTATGTCGCCCTCTCCCTGATCCAAAATCACAAAAAACATAATAATCGTCCTAGTAATCCTAAATATAGCAAAGCAAGTTCTGCACACAATAACATAGCACCCATTCCCCTCGCTCGACCACCCAGTTGAAACAACAAATCAGCCCCAAAACACCCCCCACCACCAAACCCTCACCCCAGCCAGAGCCCACCCCCCACCCCACCCAACCCCTCACCCCCCTTGTAGAGCAACAGGACCGTAGTCCTTGTGATGGTTTAGGCTGGTGACCACCCCCATTCCCCTGCATCCTAGACCCCCCTGCTAACAAAATTGAGAGGCTGACCCTGATCCCTAGACCAGACCAGAAACCAAAAACTGAGAGGAAAGACAATATGATCAGATCAGCCTATTCTGCTACAACCCATCTATAAGTGCCCCTCCCCACAATAGCCAGCATATAGAGCAATTCGAATTAAATAGAATCCAGAAACTCCTTTGCCTGTATCTCCGAGAGAAAATACTTTGTTTGAGCTTTAAAAATTACTTTCAGTTTGGATGGGAAAAGTAAAAAAGCCTGAGCGCCCTTGGCCTGAAACAAGGTTAACTGACGAAGCTGCCACCTTTGTTCCACTGTTGCCAGACAAAAATCAGGCCGGACAAAAAATTGACAACCTTTCCCCAACCTCCTCTTATCTGGTCTAGCAAGATCAAAGATTTTCTCTCGGGCCAGAAAGTTATTGAAGCAAATCAAAATAGCTTGTGGCAGAGTAGCAGTTGTGCCAGAGGGTCCAGGAGACTGCCTTTTCTTAAACGGAAACCGATGCGCCCGCTGTATTTCCAAACGCCAGTCCCACTGCCTGACCTCTGGAAAAGCCTCAGTGAATAGTTCAACTACAAATTGCCTGACATCTTTCCGTTCTTGCCTTCATCAATTACTAAAATGCTCAAGTTATTTCTTCTTGCCCTGTTTTCCAAATCAGTCAACTTCCAGAGCATGTCCTCCCGCTGCTCCGTGATCACATTCACCAATCCCTTCTGAGCCGCTACTGCTTCTTCCAAAACAGAGATTCGCTCCTCAGCCTCTCCAATCCTAGAAGCAATGACAGAGCAAGTTTTCACAACCCTGTGAATTGAGTTTTGCATTCTGCGACAAGCCCCTTGTGTACGGACATTCTCCTGTTGTGCCTCCTCCCGATGTGCGATAATTGTTTGATAAATTGTAGATAGAGTCACTTCCTCCTGGGATTCCACTAGAAAGTCTGTAAGAATGGCAGAGTTAGCAACATTCCTTGGGGTAATATGGCCCGGAATTACTAAGATAGAGCCTGAGTCGCTCCTCTCTGTTAGCTGGGGGGGGGAACTTTAGATTTAGTAATCTTAGGGACAGTACTACCCCCCCCCCCAGATGCCGTCTCATCCTTAGATGCCTCACTTAAACGCCAATCACCAGACTCACTGTCATAATCTGACCATTCTAACTCAGCCCCCTCATCTGCCGAGGAAACAGAGTGATCTGACATGGAATAGAACTTATCAGTAGCTTCAGTACCCTCAGACGCCCTTGTGTCAGAAATGACTTCCGTAGAAGGATTAATCAAGTCAAACGATGATAACTTAGCTTTTAATTCACAGTTGGGTAAGACTTGAATAGTTGGCTGAACTACAGTTCCCAGAATGCATTTGCCAGAAGAAGTAAAAACAGTAGGGCTCCCATCGCTCGCTATCAATGGCAGTGATGCCCCAGGCCCACTCACCGACACATCTAACCCTAGATTATCATTGAGACTGAGATCTGTTGCTAACGTGGTTACAGGTGTTATAGAAGGATCCAGTGAAATATTCTGCTTGCCACTGCCACTACCATCATCACGACTGAGAATTGATCCGGAGATTGGCTGTGGCTGCAAGGTAGCTAGGACTACCTCCCCCTCCTTCACCGCCCGAAGTTTTAGCGCATTTGTAGAATCCAGCTGTTTCTCACCCACTCTCGCAGCGCTGACCTCCGGGAGCAATTTCTCTTTCAGGGGCCGCTGAAGAAATAACTCCGGGAGCGTCCGCCCACCTCTCGGCGCCTCTGTTGAGGCAGAAGCCGATCTCGATGCGCACAGAGAAGTCGCCGTCTCATCAGCCCCCCCCGGAGCAGCCAAGCGGTCCTTTCCCTCAGGACCGCCGAGAGCCACATTACGTGAAGCGCCGCAGGTTATTGCAGCTGTTGAGGCTGCCTTCGCTACCGTCTTCGGGCCATACTAGAAGCGGCAGGGATTCCGAAACACAGCACAGAGTCAATTGGACGAGTCCGCCCAGATGAACGCGGACAGGAGCAGGTTAAACCCAGATCTATTGACTGGGTGTGAGTGTTTGATTGATTCAGATGCTCCGTCCATCACCACCCTCTTTTGTACCGCTTTTGGCCACCATAAGTGTGGCAGGGTATGCTCAGACGTGAGTCCCTTGCTCACTTTGCCACTGGATTCAAGCAAGCCGGGCTGAAGACGGCTGGAATGCCAGAAACCGGTCCTCGGAAGCTTGTTTCCGGTCCAGGGAAGACATGGCTTGGCAGTTCGGGCTGGACTGTTCCCATGAGGCACAGGGTCAGACTGATTTGCATATAGCCATGTCTGAACTGGTGTGGCAGAGTGGGCTAAAGAACGGTGATGGATTAAACTCAGATCTTTTGACTGGGTGTGAGTGTTTGATTGATTCAGATGCTCCGTCCATCACCACCCCCTTTTGTTCCGCTTTTGGCCGCCATAAGTGTGGCAGGGTATGCTCAGATGTGAGTTCCTTGCTCACTTTGCCACTGGATTCAAGCAAGCCGGGCTGAAGACGGCTGGAATGCCAGAAACCGGTCCTCGGAAGCTTGTTTCCGGTCCAGGGAAAACATGGCTTGGCAGTTCGGGCTGGACTGCTCCCATGAGGCACAGGGTCAGACTGATTTGCATATAGCCATGTCTGAACTGGGGTGGCAGAGTGGGCTAAAGAACGGTGATGGATTAAACCCAGATCTTTTGACTGGGTGTGAGTGTTTGATTGATTCAGATGCTCCGTCCATCACCACCCCCTTTTATACCGCTTTTGGCCGCCATAAGTGTGGCAGGGTATGCTCCGACGTGAGTCCCTTGCTCACTTTGCCACTGGATTCAAGCAAGCCGGGCTGAAGACGGCTGGAATGCCAGAAACCGGTCCTCGGAAGTTTGTTTCCGGTCCAGGGAAGACATGGCTTGGCAGTTCGGGCTGGACTGTTCCCATGAGGCACAGGGTCAGACTGATTTGCATATAGCCATGTCTGAACTGGGGTGGCAGAGTGGGCTAAAGAACGGTGATGGATTAAACCCAGATCTTTTGGCTGGGTGTGAGTGTTTGATTGATTCAGATGCTCCGTCCATCACCACCCCCTTTTGTACTGCTTTTGGTCGCCATAAGTGTGGCAGGGTATGCTCAGACGTGAGTCCCTTGCTCACTTTGCCACTGGATTCAAGCAAGCCGGGCTGAAGACGGCTGGAATGCCAGAAACCGGTCCTCGGAAGCATGTTTCTGGTCCAAGGAAGACATGGCTTGGCAGTTCGGGCTGGACTGTTCCCATGAGGCACAGGGTCAGACTGATTTGCATATAGCCATGTCTGAACTGGGGTGGCAGAGTGGGCTAAAGAACGGTGATGGATTAAAACCAGATCTTTTGACTGGGTGTGAGTGTTTGATTGATTCAGATGTCCCGTCCATCACCACCCCCTTTTGTACCGCGCGGACAGGAGCAGGAGCAGGAGCCGGGGGCGGTACGCGCCCACACCCAGGAGAGCTTTGCGGTAAATCCCGCTTTCACTTGGTTGAGTCTAGAGATCAGCGCAATACGCCAGCGGGAGATAGTGCAGTGATGATTATGTAGCTGGTGTTTCACATCCAAGCATTTTTAGAAAGCCGATACGGAACCAAGACATAAGGCAGGAGCAAAGCGAACAACCGGAGGGGTGTAGTACTCCAGGGCAATACCGGCACCAGCCTACTCAGCTGAGGTCACGGCCACCATCTTACCCCGCTCTAGTGGAACAGTTTCCACGAGCCTGTAAAAACTGACCATAAGGTAAATTGTCCCTAAGGGACTTGGGGTGATGGCTATCATTGCACAATAATGAGTTTTTTGCCATTGGCTTCCTGTATAATTCTGTCTCTAAGCCTGTTGAAGTAGCCACAATTAGTAAGTCCAAAAAAAGGCTATCTTGTGCTTGTTAAATTCAACCGTGAATTTCAAAAACTCATTTCTACTGTTTAACCATGTAAGACATTCACCAATAGAGATTTTCACAGGCTTACATGTTCCATGTTCTTTGTGGTATTTATATATTTCGGTTGACATGAGAACAGAAGTGCAGGTGGTTTCAATGAGGGAGCGGGGGCTTAGGGGAGCTGGGACCTCGATGAGGATCTGTCTTGTTATTTCTTTCAGAGAGGCGCGGCACAGGGCTTACTGTTTTAAGAGAATAACTTGAGACAGTATGGTCAAATTAACAATATTCTATGCACTGGTTGGAGGGATCTTATCAGGGCCTCATGTTTCAGGTGTGGACAGGATGGGCAGGGACGTCGCTATATGGTAAAGCTAGACCCTGCTTCAATTCCAAATACAGCTAGCGCAAAAGTAGGGAAAGTGTTGGAATAGTAAATTATAAAATTCCCTATGTTAGAGCGCCCCCTACAGCAAGTTGATCTAATGACTTGCATTGTAAAGGCATCGCGTTCTAACAACGCGGTTGTTGTAACGACCGCGTTGTAAAGGAACTGCGATGTAATAACTGCGTTGTAAACGCTGTCTCCCTTCACAAGTGACGTGAGACTGATGATAATAGGGCCTGAGTGCACGTGCTTGTGGCCAGTTCACCTGTATAAACACTGCCTTTGTGTCATTCTTTTAATAGCATGTGGGCCTAGGGCTCACAACACTACTCTCACCTCTGTAGGAGTTTGTTCTAAAAAGAAAAATTATTTGCCCAGAGACCTCATGAAACATGGCAGCCAATCAGCAAACTTACTGGACATCCAGGGGAGCCACTGTGGTGGCCACTTCTCTGAAAGAACAGAGATTTCTGCAAGGAAGGCAGCGATCTATAAATAGGGCGGATGGTCAGCCACAAGAGAGGAGGACGTGATGACCTCCACCCTCCTATATGGATGGGGTACTACTCATCCAACCCTAAATAGCCCTCTAATTAAAACAGCGTGTCTGAAAATCTTGGACTTCTCAATCTGTCATGGAGTGAGTGCAGGATTGTAAAGTTTTATTTCCCCTTTGTGAATTAAAAAAGAGTTTCCCAGGGGGTAAGTAGTGGTCCTGGGGATCACTGTCTGGTTTGAGTGAAATCTTTAAAAAAGTACATTTTTATTTTAACAAGCATCCCTGTTTCCCTTAATGAAAATGGACAGCTTAAAATATATATATATATATATATCCATACTAATATAATAAAGAGAGAGCCCAAACCTTTGAGGCGGGTAATCTCAGGAACCACAGCACCAATCACAACACCCAATACAGCGTTGGAAATGGCAGTTGCAGCAGAAGGACATAGGCTATGCAGACGCCCACCATATACATTTAAAAGGTAAAAGAACCGTGCCAGCAAAGTAGTCCCTTGTGGGCGTGTCTGCGTTGTGCTGTGGGCGTGTGCTGGGGGCGTGACAAACGCTGGGGGCGTTTGGTACGTTCCCCCCTTCATGCCATGTCTCATATTGTGTGCTAATCCCACCCTGCTCCCTTTAAATACCCCTGTACCCCATAATCATAACCCACCCTTACTCCTTAAAATACCCCAACACCCTTAAACACTAACCCATCTTAACCCTATAAATATACCCTGTACCCCAAAACCCAAACCTATCCCTAAACCCTAAAAATACCCCTGTACCCCAAAACCCAAACCTAGCCCTGAACCCTATAAATACCCCTGTACCTCAAAACCCAAACCTACCCCTGAACCCTAAAAATACCCCTCTACCCCAAAACCCAAACCTAGCCCTGAACACTAAAAATACCACTGTACCCCAAAACCTAAACCTACCCCGAACCCTAAAATACCCCTGTACCCCAAAACCCAAACCTAGCCCTGAACCCTTAAAATAACCCTGTACCCCAAAACCCAAACCTACCCCTGAACCCTAAAAATACCCCTGTACCCCAAAACCCAAACCTAGCCCTGAACCCTAAAAATAACCCTGTACCCCAAAACCCAAACCTACCCCTGAACCCTAAAATACCCCTGTATCCCAAAACCCAAACCTAGCCCTGAACCCTAAAAATACCCCTGTACCCCAAAACCCAAACCTAGCCCTGAACACTTAAAATACCCCTGTACCCCAAAACCCAAACCTCCCCTTGAACCCTAAAAATACCCCTATACCCCAAAACCCAAACCTAGCCCTGAACCCTAAAAATACCCCTATACCCCAAAACCCATACCTATCCCTAAACCCTAAAACTACCTCTGTACTCCATAACACAAAACTATATCTGAACCCTTAAAATACCCAAACACCCCAAAACATATACCTCAGTACCCCAAAACATATACCCCTATACCCATACTTACCTTATCCAAACATAAAAAAAACATGCTTTTACCATTCATGCATTTACAACGAATTTCGTTGTAAATGTATTGCTTGGTAAAAGCATATCAAATGTAATGCCATGCGTTATAATGGCATTGCGGAGTCATGGTACTTTCGTAATGAAAGTATGCGGAGTGATGGTATGCGGAAAGAAAGTTGCGGAATAATGGGTGTTTACCCTCCCCCGGTAAGTACATTGGTGGCACAGCGGCCCACATCTCCAGCAACATACTCATATTTTTTCACCACCCATTTGAAAAATGCACAGGTCTCTCTCATTGATGGCCAGCACCGACATACACTTTTAGACACACCACCCGCCACAAGTTCTAGAATTGCAAACTTTAGAGCTGGGGAGCTACGTTCGAATCTCGGCATCAGCTCAACATCCTGTGATTCCAGGCAAATCGCTTTGTCTCCCTGTGCCTACCACAAATGAATGTGTTCTTCTGTAATGTAAATTGTGCTCATGCCATGTTGTCGAGTTCGCGCTATATAATATTGCAAGGAAAAATAAAGTAGGGAAACTCAAGTTCACACACTACTGAACGCACAGTCTTAAGTGCATTAGCAGTGCACTGTGAATCAGAGCGTTTCACAGGTCTGTCACAGATAAGAAATGCTATCAAAACGAAATCCTACAAAACAATATACTACTGGCCGGCAGCAATTCTATGTCAGGACCGGAGGCTTCAGATTATGCTATATCTTCCTTCGCTTTATTAACATAAAGACTCCACAGCAGCTTAGGAAAAGATATAATAAGAACAAAAAATGCTTTAAACATAAAGCATTGACGTAATGTTCAACAAATCAACAACAACTCCCAAGAGTCTCTTTGTATAACAATAGTCCATAGTCCTTCTACTCTGTCCATCATCACTATATAACCGGACTTCTCATCATCTTCCTCCTCTTTCTTCGCTGCTCCCGCAGCCAGATAAGTGCTTTTCCTATTTTTCCCTTTCTTCAATGTGATTGATTGTATTGTGTACGATCTTGTGTGCGGTGTGTACATAGACCGCCAGGGGGCGGCCTGTCGTCTCGCCGACCCTTCGGCGCGCCTCCGCAGTACCAGGAGCCGCGCCGTGGAGTCTGCTTGCGCAGGTGCCAGCCCTCGCGTACCCCTCTGACACCTGGTGACCCGGGTCTGTATTTCCTACTCTTGATGCCCCGTTGGGGTCGGTATAGCGGCTCAGACCGCGTGAATCACCTTCGGGTGTTCTTTGTGCACCTCTTTATCCGAAGTGTGGCCTAGCGCGCTTGAGGGGTGCGACGACCCGGTCCCGGCGAGGAGGGTCCGCGCGCTTGGGGGTTGGTGCAGCCCACCTGCCACGTCAGTTGGCCCAAAACGTGATCGCAGCCGCTTGGCCTGCCCACATTCGAGATCTTTCTCGGCTGCCGCCCTCTTGGGTGCCCCGCATTTGCCCTTGGTTCCGAGATGGAAGGGGAATACGAGGAGGAACCCTGCCCCTATCTGCAGGATGACGAGTTCTACCAAGCGGTGGACAATTCCATCTACCGCTGCGTGACGGAGGTGGTAGGCCCCATGGAAGACCGCCTTTCCGCCTGCATCGTGGAGGAGTGCGCGAAGCTGGCAGCGGCACAGGTGCCTCCGTCCCCCGAACTCCCGGGGACGTCCGGCGGGTTGCCACCCACCCCGAAGAGGCCTTGTAAGGAGGGGC
Source organism: Lissotriton vulgaris (assembly GCF_964263255.1). Classification (NCBI taxonomy): domain Eukaryota; kingdom Metazoa; phylum Chordata; class Amphibia; order Caudata; family Salamandridae; genus Lissotriton; species Lissotriton vulgaris. The sequence goes on along the minus strand of NW_028255458.1, from coordinate 79,824 downwards.
CGTCATCGGAGGCCCAAGGTGTGGACAGGGGCGCTTTTGAGCGTCTTCGAGACGCCTTCCTGGCTAAGGCGACAGCGGTGCCCCCTGCGCCCTTGGTGGACCCTAGTGCATCGGGGGACGTGTCTACGGCCCCCGCCTCCCCGATCTACGACTCTCCGGACTCGGATGACGACGGGGAGTCAACCCGATCCTGGCTTCCGGCGCCCTCTGCCAAGGAGATGCCCCGGGATGAGTCGGACATGCTGGACCCGGACGAGATAGTCCACCCCCGCTCCGCGGCCTGGGCGCCGGGGGAGACGGTGGCGAAGTTTGTCGCGGGCAGGCTGCGCAAGCCCCTGGAGAAGGAAGCGAGGGGCTGCCTACGTGGGGAGTGTCCTCGGCCAACTTTGGAAGGGAAAGTGGCCATGACCCCGGAATTGGATCCCAAGATGGCCACCTTCTTGGCGAAGTTTATGAAGGACCCCAGGAAGGGGATCGATCGGTCCTGGCGGGCCTGCCAGGACAAATTGTTGGATGCGGTCGGGCCCGCCACGAAGATCCTCGACATGGCGGAGGAGGCTAGGGCGAATGGCACCGCCATTTCACCGGAGGTGCTCTCGAATTGAGCCCAGAGGGTGATTGTGTTCTTGGGCAACGCCAACTGTGCCCTGTCCACGGAGAGGCGGCGTTCGCTCCTAATCAAGCTGGACCCAAAATTGGGGGACCTGGCCTCGTCGGAGGCGGGTGCTGTGGCCCAGGGAGGCCTCTTCGGTGAGCCCTTCATCAGGGAGCTGGGCAAGTTTGTGAATACGTTCACGTCGCTGGATAAGGCCCAATCTAGCATCAAGAGAGTGTTCCACCAGCGTTTCTCTGGAGGGGCCGGTCGCGGTAGGGGCCGCGCGATCGGCCGTGGTCAGCAGACCAACAACAGAGGACAAGGCTCCGGAAGAGGTCAATACCAGACCTCTGCCAACTATACAAACTTCTACCCCACCAGGGGACAGCGCTTCGGTGGCAGAGGGTTCAAGAAGAACTCCGGACAAGGCAATGCCCCCGGTAAGTGTACTTTGTTTGGACCAGGTTCCAATTGGGGGGCGGCTGGCAAGCTTTTACGAGGAGTGGGAATTGCTCACTGCCGACGCTTGGGTTTTGCAAACTGTACGAGGTTTCCATATCGAGTTTTACGACCAACCCACTCAGGCGAGGCCCCCGCGCCCGATGTGTTTTTCAGAGTCAGACGCGCGATTGATAGACGGGGAGATCTCGGACTTGCTGCGCAAGGGAGCCATCCGTCTATCAACGCGCCACCCGCATGGGTTCCTCAGCAACGTCTTTTTAGTGGACAAGACGGATGGGGGCAAAAGACCCGTGATCAATCTCAAAGAGTTCAATGGGTGGTTGGTCTACCGGCACTTCAAGATGGAGGGTATCTACCTCCTTCGAGACGTGCTCCTCCCTCGGGATTGGATGGTGAGACTAGATCTCAAGGACGCCTACCTGGTCGTCCCCATCCACCCCCCTCATCATCGTTTCCTACAATTCCTGTGGGACGACAGGGTGTTCGAATTCACCGCTCTGCCGTTCGGTCTTTCTTCGGCCCCGTGGTGCTTCACGAAAGTCCTCCACCCGGTAGTGGAGTTTCTCAGAAGTCAAGGGGTCCGTATGCTAGTGTACTTGGACGATATCCTCCTCATGGGGCAGTGCCCAGAGGTGCTGGCGGACCAGCTGCGTCAAGCGGTCAGCCTGCTCCAGAGACTGGGGTTCGTGATCAACGGCTCCAAGTCGGTTTTGGTTCCCACTCAGCAGATCACCTTTTTAGGTTTCGTGGTGGACTCGGTAACGGCGGTCTTGAGCCTGCCGGGTCGGAAGGTCGCAAAGATACGACACCTGCTTCGGCAGACGATCGCGAGAGATCGCACGTCCCTGCGACATATCGCCAAGGTGGTGGGTCTTCTCTCGTCCTCCATCCAGGCGATTTTCCCAGGCCCGCTGCACTACAGGGCTCTCCAGCGCCTGAAGGCGCAGCATCTGCGCCGTGGGATGAGTTACGACCAGTGGGTTCCCCTCACGGACGAAGTGAAGGAGGAAATGTCATGGTGGCTGTCTCACATGGAGGGGTGGAATGGTCGGGCGATCTTCGGTTCGGCTCCGGACCTGATCATAGAGTCCGACGCCAGCAGGTCCGGCTGGGGCGCCAGATGCGGGGATTTTTCCACCGGAGGCGCCTGGTCTTCAGAAGAACAACAATTGCATATCAATTGTTTGGAGCTCCTTGCGGGCTCCTTCGCGGTTCGTTGTTGGACCAAAGATTCGGTCAAAGCTTGTGTCCTGTTACGGATGGACAATATTTCAGCGGTCCGTTATGTGAACCATCTAGGAGGTCCTCGGTCCCGCGCCTTGGCGGACTTGGCGAAGGACTTCTGGGATTATTGCCTGTCCCGTCACATTGCGGTGACGGCGGAGTATCTGCCGGGTCAGTGCAATCAAGTGGCGGATTGGCATTCCAGACATCTCTGGGACGCCAGCCAGTGGAAGCTGGATCCGGAGGTTTTCCGGTGGCTGCACACCCTCTGGGGTCCCTTCTCGGTGGACCTCTTTGCGTCCCGTCTCGACCACCAGCTGCCGCGTTTCTTCAGCTGGAGGCCGGACCCTCTAGCGGAGGCCACGGACGCGTTTTTGCAGGATTGGAGTCGGGAACAACCGTTCGCGTTTCCCCCATTCTCCATGATAATGCGAACGGCGGCCCAAATACGCCGCCAGGGAGCGGAGCTGGTGTTGATTACACCACTCTGGAGGTCTCAAGTGTGGTTTCCGGTTCTTCTGGAACTTTCTTGGGATTTTCCAATCCTACTCCCCCTGTTTCCTCTGCTCCCGACAAATCCGGATCAGGAACCGCATCCCCTCGTCATGCAGAACTCTCTCCGCCTCGTGGCGTGGAGGCTCTCAGGAGATGCTGGTCGCTCCCGGGCCTTTCGGGGTCGGCTGAGCACTTGCTCTCCAAAGCATGGGCCGATAGTACGGCGAAGCGTTACAGATCCGCTTGGCTTAAGTGGATGCGTTGGTGTTTACGAAGGGATCTGGATCCCTTGGTCGCAGGCCTCGTTCCCGTGCTGAATTTCCTGGCGCATTTGGCCGACAAGGGCCTAGCGTATAGGACGATCAATGCTATTCGATCGGCGATTTCGGCTGGCCATGACAACATCGATGGCCATCCAGTAGGGGAACATCCTTTTGTGTGCCGGCTTCTGCGGGCTATCCGCCTCGCGCTGCCTCCGGAACCCAGGTACTCCGTCCTTTGGGACGTCAATTTGGTTCTGAATTTGTTCCTGTCATGGCCGGCCAATTCCTATCTGTCTCTTAAAGAGCTGTCGGCGAAGTTAGCCATGTTGTTATGTCTGGTTTCTTGTAGACGCGTCTCTGACGTGCGCGCGCTGGATGTCTCTGCTCGCATCTTTTCCCCGGATGGGGTTACTTTTACAGTAGGCCGACGCACGAAAACGTCGTCGCGTTCTATTTCATATCCAGTTTTTCTTGACACTCCTAAGTTGTGTGTCGTGCAATGCCTCAAAGCATATGAGGACCTGACCTTGGATCTGCGCCCTCCGGGCGAACGTCAGTTGTTGATTGCCCTGCGGAAGCCACATAAAGCTGTCTCCTCCCCCACTATTGCTCGGTGGGTGCGGTGGGTCATGCAAGAAGCGGGCATCAATACTTCTCTCTTTGGAGCACACTCCGCCAGGGGGGCCATGGCCTCTAAGGCATTCTCGGTGGGTGCTCGTCTGGAGGACCTATTGTGAGCGGCAGATTGGTCCTCGGATTCCACCTTCAAGAGGTTTTATTTTAAGCCGGTGGTGGATTTGGCCCAGTTGGTGGTAAGTAAGCTTTAAACTAGCATAATCTGAAGCCTCCGGTCCTGACATAGAATCGAAATTTGCCTAACTTACGTAACGGTAAGTTTCAATTCTATTAAGGACACGGAGGCGAGGATTATCCCACCCGAGCTACAGTGGTGTCTCTACCCACCCGTATGGCAGTAAGTAAAGCGTTTTCCTTTACGTTGTCGGTACTGTATTATTCACTGAATGCTCCTCGCCTTGTTGTCGCAGTCCTGACCACCTCGCTGATGCTGTTCCTTTTTCGACAGGCAACGACGGTGCTAAACAGGACCAATGAGGCTCAAGCGTGATCTGCGCGAAGAAAGAGGAGGAAGATGATGAGAAGTCCGGTTATATAGTGATGATGGACAGAGTAGAAGGACTATGGACTATTGTTATACAAAGAGACTCTTGGGAGTTGTTGTTGATTTGTTGAACATTACGTCAATGCTTTATGTTTAAAGCATTTTTTGTTCTTATTATATCTTTTCCTAAGCTGCTGTGGAGTCTTTATGTTAATAAAGCGAAGGAAGATATAGCATAATCCTCGCCTCCGTGTCCTTAATAGAATTGAAACTTACCGTTACATAAGTTAGGCAAATTTCGATTCATACCCGGACAAGGTCGGGACGGGCTGCTAGTATTACATAGAAATGCAGTCACAGACATGATGGCCTGCTCACCCTTGCAGGCCACCATCTCTGTGATTGCACCAACCAGAGTCAGTCGCCATTTAAAACCTACCTTGTGAATATTAATCAGGTATGTAGGATTGTGACCGTTTTGAATTTTATGAACTGACATAGATCGGGTTGCAAACATTCACACAGGTCTCAAACATAATCTCAATTTGCAATGTGTTTTTGCGACCAGTTTAATTCTACAGCTGGGTCTTAATTCTGTTGCGTGTGCACTTTTAATTAATTCTTGAACTGTCTGGCAATACAGAATAGAAACTATCGTGCCAGTCTCCGAGGATTTGAGAAACGTATTTGATGGCCCGGCAAGAATAGGAAAGAACCAAGTGATAATTTGTCATTTGGATAGTAGGATCCAGTGAGGAGGGAAGGATACAAATGAAAGTGTTTGAGATGAGATACAGTGGCAGGTTAGATGGCAGTCATGATTCTTTGAGGGATAGATCTGACCAGGGTGTTTTACGATTGCAGAACTCCTGAATTCCGAGAAATAGCCATGAGTAAGGATTGGAAGTCAAGAGTAAATTAGGGGTACTCCAAGAGTAAGTCACAAAAAACTGTGAATCGCATCCACTTTGCTTATGTACATAACATAACTATGTGAGTATGTGTAACATCTTTAAAAAGAGTGTATTTTGATGGGCAGGAGGGGAAGAGGATTTTACTCTTATTACTATGACAGAATTTGTATATCTCATGATGAAAATATCTACATCTGACACTCATAAAGAGTAACATTTATGAAAGGTAGAAAGCAGATCAATACCTATTAGAAAGAGAACATTAGACGCTCATCACTGTACAGTTGTGCAAAGCATGATAGAGGAGATGTAAAATATATCCATATTAATGGCCCTGTGATTTAAAAACATTTTTCATTTCCTGTAGGTGGAAGAACAAGGCCTATTTGTATTTGCAGTTCTGACTTGCTATGAAAAACAGGCACTGGGAACTGCTGCAGGTTTAGCCTTCATTTTAAATCCTGAGTAAAATATTAAAAAGCTTGCTGGTATGTTAAACCGATACAAAAACGATTGATTTCTGTATACAATTCATCTATGAGATAATGAATTTAGGGCCAGATGTATCAGCATTGTATTTTGCGAGTCCTTAATAGCGAATTTTACTGATTTGCTATTATGGACTCGCAAATTGCAATGTATGTAGGTTCAGCAAAAAAAATGTGTGATTCCTACATATTCCTTACTACCGAATTGCAAATTGAGATTCGCTATTAAGGAATGCCTTCTCATTTATTCCTATAGGCCTGGAGGCCCATATGAATGAATGGGAAGACATCCACAATTTGTGATTACCAAATTCGTAATCGCAAATTGCGAATGCAATTTCAAGGGTGATAGGGGGCCAAAAGGCCACCCTGAGTAACCCCCCAAAAAGGTAAGTGTGTCCATGTGGCGCACACACAAGCCGTAAGGGCATGTTTGTGCCCACATGGCACTTAGAAAAAGGCAAAAATTTGCAAATTACAACTAACTTGAAGTTGGTGGCAATTTGCGATCTTTAAAGCAAAGTCGTAATTTTTTCTTGCTTCCTGCATTGCATTTAAGGAATCACAATTTGCAGGATGGCGGGCTACTCACCAAACACTAAATAACCCCCTCTTTTGACTCTTTTGATCCTGTATGCATGAATATTTCGTACTTCTTAAAATGCGATGAAGTAAGACAGGTGGTCAAAGTTGAATTGAGGAGTCTGCATCCAAGGTTACTGAATGCTGTAGTTTCCACGTTATACCTCTTTCATCAACCACCCTGCACTTCCTGTTTCTCTATCTTCAGGGATTTTTTAAATCCCACGGGCCTCATTTATGAGGCCGTGCCTCACTTTTATGCCGCCTATGCGTCACTTTTTGTGACGCACCAGCAGCGTAAAAAATGTGCCTTGTTGCACCATATTTACAAAGTGACGCATCTAGGTAGATGCATCGCTTTGTAAACCCTTACGCTACATTATACCTACGCCAGGTATAATGTATGCAGGGGGAGCATTCTGGCGCAAGACAGGGTCATACAAGTGACGCAGGGAAATCTATAAGATTTCACTGCGCCACTTCTAGGACACAAATGCGTCAATTTCTTACGCCTGCCTCACAACAGGCGTAAGACTGACGCAGGTCCTTTCACATGGGGCTTGCCCCATGTGAAAGGACACATTGCTGGAGTTGCGTCACTTTTGTGACACACTCCAGCAATGCGTCACTTTTGCGCCATACAGATACTTCAGAAATACTGATGTATGTGTAACTCCTTGCGCCATGATGCGTCATACTGTAAATATGATGCATCATTGGTCTCGCAAGGAGGGTGCAGTGAAAAGTGACGCATCGCTGTTTACATGCAGCGATGCGTCACTTTTCATAAATGAGGCCCCTAATTTCTCCCTTTGTGCCTGTTTTCTTATCTTTCTATTCCCCTTTCCCCCTCACTTTCCTGCTTTCCTCTCTTGCTGTGTGTGGCTCAAAGCCTGAGAGTTGGTGTCCACCAGCTTCAACTACAGGAACACAAGCATAGAATAATCCAAGTAATAAAGCATAACTGTTCTTATGTAATATTCGTAAAATGGAGATACTGGCTGACCCCAACCGTCCACATCTGCCAGAATTTTCTTTTTTGCCTCCAATGGTTCACCAAGCAAATATCTGCTAGATTCAGGTTCCCATGATGCAACAGGTGCTCACAGTAATGTGAGATTTAAACCTAGACTATTTAGAGAAAAGCATACACTAAGATTACTTTTGAATGTATACATATGCCACATTTTTGTCAACAGTTTTGTTTATTTGGAATGTTTTCCTTGACCGAGTTGTAAAATGGGGTTTTCAGGCGAGCCTGTAAAAACAAACAGATCCCTGTGCAGCCGGGATCCCTCGAGGACCAGAGTGTGTATAAAGACCGTGTGCGGGCTCTGGGGGCTTAGTTTATTGACTCGGTGTTTCAGATTTCTGTGTTTCACTGTTAACTATCGCACCGAGAAGGGGCAGACACGTCACACGCCTCGATTGGAGAAAAGGGAAGCCGGCTGAACAGAACGGAGCACTGTGTCTCCGAAATTCCCAAGACTTGCAGGCATTGCTAATGTTCCAGAAAGCTAGAATGTCGTCATTTAACCCGCACTTGACTATATGTGAATATGTTTTTAAACGCGTAAATGTGGTGAAGGAAAGGTATGCTGCGAATGGAGAACTTCCTTGCAGCCACATAGTCCCCATTCACTTCGGATTTCATTAGATGTGGAGATGTACCAGCGTGGTTGCGCTCAGGTCATACTTTTTTTGGACCGTGATCTCCCTCTGCCGGTCTTGCTGAATATTGAATGTTTTTACTGAAATGCCATCATCAGAATGCATAAGGAACATTGACGTGCTTTTATTTATCAGTCTTAGCTACATGGTCCATTGTTGCCAAGGAGAGGGTGTGGTGATTTGGTGATATGGGGGCAGATATATGAAGCGTTTTTTTTTGTTGCAAACACTGCGAATCGCAAAATAGCAGCGTTTGTGATAAGAAAAACAGGAAATGGAGTGTATGAAGAAAATCGCATTGCAAACTAAGAAATCAAACATTTGCGATTTCTTAATTTGCGAGAACTGGTTTTCTGAGAATATTTTTGCGATTCCTTATTTTGCATGTTTCTAGATTTGCGAAAATCGCAAACAAGAAATCGCAGTATAAGAAATCGCACCAAGATGTATGTAAAATTCGCAATTAGTGAATTTAAAAAAATCGCAATTTAAGAAATCGCAGTTAACACCAACTACATGCAAGTGGTAAGTAGAAAAAAATATAAAAAGGCACCCACAATGCACTGATTTTTTTATCCAAAATGGCTGGACTATACCTGATAGCCAGGAGGCTGCGTATTCAAGCTGTTGCACAGAGGAGACAGAGACAGGAGAGAATATTCAGATTATGCATCACGCTCTTCCAGCAGACTGAAGAGGACATATATGACAAATACAGGCTGCATCCAGACACCATTTTGGATCTCATTGATGAATTGAAACCTTTTTTGGAGCATCCAACACGCAGGACACAAGCAATTCCAACACATGTGCAGGTATTGTGCTCATTGCACCTTTTGCCTTCAGGATCTTTTCAAAGCGTCATTGCAGAGGTTGGCGGGGTGTCACAAAGTGCCCTTTCACGCTTTTTTCATGTGTTCCTGGATGCAATGCTGAACAGGCTTCAACATCACATCTACTTCTCAAACACCCAACAAGCCATACAAGAAACCAAGTTGGATTTCTATCAAATTGCACGCTTTCCACATGTGATTGGATGCATTGACGGAACCCATATTGCCATCACTCCACCTGCAGCCACAGAATATGTTTTTCGAAATAGGAAAAGCTACCACTCCCTCAACATCCAGATTGTGTGCAATGCAAAATATATCATCAATGATATAGTGTCAAAGTACCCAGGCAGCACACATGACTCCTTTGTCTTCAGACATAGCGGAATTCATAGATGTCTGAGTGCTGTACAGTTTGGAGAGGGATACCTGCTAGGTAAATCACACTCATACAAACATCCATCCATCCATCCATCCATCATTCTTTTGACAATGGAACATACATTTACGATTTATTTTCTTCCATGCAGGTGATAGTGCCTATGCAGTGCGTGACTTCATTCTCACGCCATACTTGAATCCTGCAAATGCAAGTGAGAGATGATACAACGGGGCACACCGATCAACTCGTGGGGTCATTGAACGCACATTTGGCATATTGAAAAGCCGTTTCCGCTGCATACACAAAAGTGGAGGATCCTTGCAATACAGTCCTGAAACCTGTTGTAAAATTGTAACTAGCTGTGCAATGCTGCATAACATGGCTATGTGCAAAGGCACAGACATTGACCTGAGTGAGTCTGACACATCTGATGATGATGATGACATACCTCCACCTAGAAGGGCTGCAGCAGGAATAGGAGCAGCGGCTGGCCGTCAAAGACGGTCTGAGATTACACGGAATTATTTTTAGGTAAGACAAGCAATATGACAGATTGACTTATTTTTCCAAGTGTTGTTTTTATTCACAATACACAAACCATACTACAGTTTTCAAACTGAAAATGTTGGCTCACAGGTTATGTAAAGTAACTCAAATGTAACAGAAAGTCATGTTCCCCAATGCAGTAATGCCAATAGTAAAGCACTGTAAATTGTCACTTCTTGCGCTGGCGGCTTGACGCAGGGCGTTCTTCAGATGCATTCTTTCATGATCAGGTGCTGTGCCAGCACGCCTTCCACTTCTGCGCTGGGTGAAGTGAGGAGTTGGTGTGGGGTTCCTACTACTCCTGCTGGAGGTGTCCTCAGTTTCAGCTGAAGCAATGAGAGTGCTTGCGCCAGAGTTAGAAGTTTGCAACATTTCTCCTGCAGAAGTCACTTTATCCAAACTTTTTGCCATGTTATGAGTGCATTCACTCATTTCACGCTGCATGTTAATGCTGTGCCTGCTAAAGTTGGATGTCACGTTACATAGCCGGTTGATGGCTTTCGTATACCCTTGCATCCTCACATGTGCATGGTGTGCAGCCCTGTTGCGAGTAGTCTCAGTACGTTTGAGGGTCAGACACAGTCTGTCAATTGATGCTGCCATGCTTTCTTGATTTTTGTTCAATCTCAATAGCTGTTTATTTATTGATCGAAGGGACTTGTGTTGCAGGTGCTGCATGTGAAGCATATCCTGCTCAAGACCGGCAAAAACTGTAGGTGTTTCCATTTGAACACTGCTGCTCCTACGTGTGTCCAACCTGAATTCTCGTGGCCTTCTTTGACTTTGGGGTTGCTCCTGGGAGTCACAAGGGCACACTGTGTCATGGTCACTGTCTACTGCACCCCCATCTTCATTGACATCTCCTTCCAATGGTGACAGAGGTGGTACCTGCCTGAGCTTTCTGCGCACAATTGGACTAGGGGCAGTGTCATTAGTGCATCCTCCTTCAGCATCAGATTCAACATGGGGAGGTGATTCATCACCCTCACTTTGCTCCCTGGATTGCCTTGATTGTTCTGTCGATGTAGAGTGAGACATATGAGTTTGTGTTTTTTATGTGCATTGTCTGACAAATAAAGTTTTTTTTGGTTGCACAACTAACTTTCACTATACTATTTTCTACCTTCAAAATGAATTACAAACTTCTCATGTGTTTCTGTGATGGAAATTTGATACAACTATGAGTGCACTACAACTCCCATGATGCATTGTTTGCTATATGTTTCACTGTCTCCCTGGACTACTACATTCCTCACACTGAGTACATGCACTACACAAACACACATGCATTAGACACATCTTTTGCACTTCTTTGCATGGATCTTATCTTGTGCAGTTGGTGTAGGGTCAGAGCTGTCTATATTAGCCACTCCACTCACACTCTCTGGCAGCAGGGTTGTTTCAATCAGTTCCTCATGCGGTGTTGGTTGATCTGCTGTTGAAGTTCCACCACTAGTTTTATTTGCTTCCTTGATTCTTTCAGCAACCCTCTCTTTTGATCTTTGACGCATGTCATACCATCTTTTTTTTAATTCTTCTATGGTACGATTTGTTACTCCAACAGCATTCACTTTTTCCTGGATCTCCAACCAGATTTTTCTTTTCCTTGATTCAGGAACTTTTAATGCTTTTTTCCCAAAAAGCAACTCATGGCTGCATACCATTTCTTCTATGAGAATTTCTTGTTCCTTCTCAGAAAACGTATGTTTTCTTTTCCTTTTGTCTCCAGGCATTTCCTCCTATGTGCTCTGAGACTCAATTACACTCCAAACAGGTCTGCTCTGCCTCCAAACAGTGTTCCAACTGCCACTGGGTGTGGCTTAGGCAAGCAGGTGCAGGCAATCACTCCCACTTCCTAGGTGTGATATCAGCAGCCTGTACTTGCATTGCAGATTCCCGTTTTTTGCGATTTCTTAATTTGCGAATTTCGCAATTTAAGAAATCGCAAAAAAATCTCAGAATTATTAGCGATTTTTGGGGAATTCATTGCAAAAAAGTACATACATACCATTTTGCGATTCTGGAATTGCGATTCACAAAAAATCGCAATTAAAGATTCGCAAAAGTCAATTTTGATACATCTGCCCCTTAATTTTTTGTTTTTGACCAATTTGTTGAATCTATATCTTAGCTTGTAAGTTGGACTGCTTTGCAACATTATTATGGATCCAGTTTTTGTATGTCAATAGATGTTCAAAATAAGCACCTATGGTTGGCTGTTATTTTTTGTGTTGAACTTGATAATGCTGTACATTATGGGTGAACTAACCTATGTATTCTGTTTTTATACAAGCAAAGATGATAAGGGATATGCTGTCAGGCCATCAATGATGATCCTGTTTTTCTGGCTAAAATACTCTGCAGGGGACGCATATATCAGTGTGTGCTGTAGAACACAAACAATTATTGAGCAATGCTGTGGAATGTTGAAATCTAGATGCAGATGGCATGATCTTTCTGGTGGCTGTCTTTTGTATAAGCCTAACACGTTCGGTGCTATGATAGTATTATGCTGCAACTTACATAATATTGCTGTGAGAGGTGCTATTACTACTGATGATGAGCCCTAAACCTTTTGCTGTCAAAAAGGGGTAGGGGTTGAATGGTCCAGCACAAATCCCCCTAAAGAATCAACAATAATATCTGTTGTGCATTTTCATTATCAGGAGGGGGTTCTAATCATTTTGTGACAAGAATAGCTACTCTAAGTCCAAAGAAAAGCGTCCAGCTCAGGATGAAGGGACATTATTTATGTTGAACCCTCTACTAGACAGAATCAATCAGAAGTTACAAATGATGAACCTCTACCAACCTCGGGAACAGATTTCTAAGACAGGCGAAGGCAAGAAATAGTTGCAATTGTTTTCATTAATAATATGCATTTCTAATAATTGCTGGACAGAAATTCTTCAGGAGCTACATTTGTGTTTTTACAATCTTTTTGTTTCACTTTTACTCAACTTCAACCTAGTTTATAATCATTCTTCTATATGATTATTTGTGTAATCATTTGGGATGATTTAAACTGTCAGGTAGATTGGTATGGATAATGTGACAACATGACTCAGTAGCCTCAAGAGTTGTCACTTATGTATTTGTTTTTGAACTACGTAATTATTTTGAATATAAATGTTTTATGAAATTGGAAAAAGGCTTTTATGTCTGTGTTTTTACAAATATTTTACATATGTAATGTAAAAATGTGTTGTTGTTATGTTCTAATAAAATTAATATTTGAGTGAATGTGTGCCCCTGACTCTAATATTAACTCAGTCTCAGATCCATCAACAGTGTTATGTCCTGGACTATACAGCTACAATTACTGTTTGTGCAGTGATGACATACACAATAAGATCAAACCACACACTTAACCCTTTAACTGCTAAGGCTTTCCCAATCCAGTGCATAGCCCTTTATAGCTATTAGCAGTACTCTGTGCTTAGGCTTCCCTAACTTTTTTTCCACATAAGGAATTTACGCCAACTATCTCTTTTGTTTCATCATCTTGGGCATTCTTAAAAGTACCCATCATTTTTTGATGTACCAATATAGAACTGAGAAAATAGCCAAAATATAGAGATTTTTTTTTTTTAAGAATTTGGACAAATAACATGCTGTGCATGGAAGTGCCTGCCTCTTTCTTCCTAAAATGGCACCAGTGAAAGGTTTGCTGTGCTAAGATCACCATTTTCCCAGCATTCAGGAGCAAGCAGAGCGGTATCAAAAACAATTTTTCTACCCCAGTTTTGGCATTTTTCCAAGAGATAGCCAATGTTTCCCTAATTCTTGTGGCTTCAACCTACTTGCAGTTTGCGGTGGAAACAGGTGTGAAACCAATGGGTGATGCTGGAAAGCCTTACATTTCTGAAAAGTAGACAACATAATATATTCAGCAAGGGGCCCTTTGTGCAGCTCCATCAAGGGATTCTTGAAGAAATAAACTGTTAAAATAAAAGATCAAACATTTTAATCTGTAACTTCTTGTTATGACAGCCAATTTACAAAACCAATATACTTTTACATCATGCAGACCAGGGGCCTCTAATCTTTCCTAAAGTGAGAGCTACTTTTGATCATTAAAAACCTTCTTGAGCTACTGCCTAAAATAAGGAATCAAAAAGGGTACATAACCTAAACTCTACCACTAGAGAGCCCAAGTATTGCTTAAGTGAGTATATATTAATGCCATAATAGTTGTATCACAAAAGAGTTAATTGTAGGGTGCGAAACGAGCAGTTTTGCACATATACTCTTATTTATCAATCACCCTGTGAGGTGAGTGTCTCCTTGAGGCTTCTGTTCTCATTGTCATGCCACACATATAATGACCATGCTCTCATTCCGAGAACAAGGGAGAAAGAGAAAAAGAAAAAAGAAAAAAAGAAAGAAAGAGAAAAAAAAGAAAGAGAAAGAAAGCAATGGAAAAGAGAAGAAAAAGGAGAGCTGGACGGTGGGAGGTAAAGGATAGAAGAGAAAGGAAAGAGGTAGAAAAGAGAAAGAGGAGGGAAGAATGTAAGTGGAAGGACGGTAGGAAGAAAGAAACGGAGAAATGTAGGGGAAACAAGGGAAGCGAAAAAAGAATGAAAGGTAGATGTGAGGAAGAAATAGTAAGGAAATTATAAAAGGAATAAAGGAAGAAACAGCTGAAGAAAGGAATAAGATGGAGTAAAAAAGGAAGAATGAAAAGGAAAATAAAGATGAAAGAAAGAGAAACAGAGCAGAACAAAATTAAGAAATAGGAAGGAACAAAGAATAGAAAGAAGCTGAAAAATAGAAAGAAAGGCAAAAATAAAAGAAGGTAGGGGAAAATGTCAAAAATTAAAAAAGAAAATCAGAAAAAAGGAAGAAAGAATGAAGGAAAATATTGAAAAAGAAAAAGGGAATGAAAGGAAAATTATAACAGATGTAGAAATAAAGAAGAATGAAAGAAAGAAGCAAACAAGTAAAATAGTAAAAGAGTTTTAACAATAAGAAAAAAAGCGAAACAGGATCAATGAAAGGTGAACTAGAAAAAGGCAATGAAGGAATGAGCAAAATAAATGGAAAAATTAAAAAGAAATAAGTAAAACCAAAAATAGGAAGGAACATGAAAATGGAAAGAATAAAGAAAGTTAAATAAGAGACATAGGGGAAAAAAGAGGAAGAAGAAAGAAAAAGTAGAGAAAGACAAACAGCAATAAAAGGATGAAAAGATAAAAAAAAGAAAATGAGAGGCACTGCAGAAACAAAGAAAGACAAAAATAAAAAAAGGAGAGAACGCAAGAAATGGAGGAAAAAAATGAATGAAGATGGAATAAAGGAAAGAGAGCAAAATCTGGAAAGTAATAAGAAAAGAAGAAAGAGCGTAGGAAGCAAATTGAGAAAGAAGGAGAAAGGATGAAAATTTACCGAAAAGGGTGCCCGGCACTGCGAGCTTCCCAGGCATCACAGAAGGGAACCACAATATATTATATTAAAGTACTGCCATAGGAAAACTGCAGCTACATATTCTCAAACGAGCTGACAGGCAATTATGGGTGAGCTACTCAGGGACAGGCTGTGAGCTTCTGGTAGCTCCTGATCGATCTCTTGAAGACCTCTGCTATAGACCCTTCAGGTCTTCAGTAAATATATGGGGTTTTATGTCCGCCATGGATCACAAAATACCCAGAGCCAACAACTGAGCTGCTTCTTACACTGGTTTCTCATTGCGTACTCCATACACACCAAGCCATATGGTAAAATATATACAGTGAAAAATGGGTGGGATGAAAACATAACAATTTCTGAAATGTATGCAGTATACTGATTTTAGGAGTAGTGGCTATTTGTACACCTCTGTATTTGTGGGTGCCCATACTATCAGTGATTCAGAAGGCATTTTGTAAAATGTCTCCTTTCTTGCACACTGGCTTACATTTGGAAATGAGATATGCAGAGGTATACAATTAGTAACAATAAATATTATACTATTTTATATTTCCACACATCTCCCAATAAAAACAGTACCCCACGTGTCTGCCTGAGACACAAAATGCCCCAAAACGTGACCTGGACACATCACATCTACTAACATCCAAATTTTACAATGTGTGTAGCTGAGAATTTCTGGAAACTAGACACCCAGGGAGTCTTATGGAGTTTTCATGAAGTGTTCTCACCCAAAAGTCCCTGCAACCTCAAACATTGGCTAAAAGCACATATTTTCCTCGCAATTCTGTGAGGTAAAGTTCAAGAATCTGCCAGGATCAACAGATTTCCTACAAGCCAGTGTTCCCTTCATGTCTACAGACACAAAATGGTTACCAATTTGTGTGGGTGGGCCTAGCCCCTGTGACCTGAAAGGGACCACACCACAATATTGACTTTTTTCACTTGAAACCAATCCTTTTTCATGATATGGGTTACTGTGGATTTTGGGTCTGGGATCAGCTGGCACCTAGGGAAATCTACCAAAGCCACACATTTATGAAAATTAAAGATATGGGGAGGCTAGAGTGGTGTGACTTGTGTGATTCTCAGTGTTTTTTTAACCAGAAGTCCTTGCAATCCTCAACATGTGGCAACATGTGGCTAAAAATATGCATTGTACTGAAAGTGAGCAAGAATGATGATGGATTCAACCCAGATCTGTGACAGGGGGTGAGTGTCTGAAAAAGTCCATCATCTCCTTGTGTTTGCTTTGTTCACCCTAAGTTGGCAGGGTATGCCCAGACATGGGTCCCTTGCTCACTTGGCCACTGGATTCAAGATAGCCTGGCTGATGAAGGGTGTTACCCAGAAACCGGTCCCCTGATGTTTCAGGGAAGACTTGGCTTGGCAGTTCAAGCTGGACTGTTCCCATGAGGCACAGGGTCAAGACTGATTTGCATATAGCTGGGTCTGAACTGAGGTGGCGAAGTGAGCTAAAGAATGATGATGGATTTAACCCAGATCTGTGACTAGGGGTGAGTGGCTGAAAAGTTTCAGCACTCCGTCCATCATCTCCTTGTGTTTTATTTTAAAATGTTGGTCATGGTTCTAAAATGTTTAGGAAGCACTGGTCAAGATGGCCCTGGGCATGCAGCAGAATTATCATTGAAATGCAGCATACGCTGCAATATCAAAAACCTATCTCTGCTCATTATCAGTGCCAACGGGGTGGGTGTAAGTAGACAAGTAGGACTGTACTCTTGGTTTGTGCATTATCCCCATGGTGAGTATAAGTCCCATAAATGTTTTAAACTCCCCAACTGAAAAATTGCTTCCATATTCTGCTCCATTTTTCTTTTTCTCTGAGGCTGTCTCAGTATCTGGTCCTGCCTCAGAGTTCTCTTCCATTACTTGAGTTAGGGCTTGGGCAGCAGTCATCCACCAAGATGTCATCTTTGTTTAGTGCCTGAAACCTGTCTAAACCCTTCCTTCTCAAACAATATGCCCTACATAGAAGGCAGAAGTATGCTTATA
Source organism: Lissotriton vulgaris (assembly GCF_964263255.1). Taxonomy (NCBI): domain Eukaryota; kingdom Metazoa; phylum Chordata; class Amphibia; order Caudata; family Salamandridae; genus Lissotriton; species Lissotriton vulgaris. The sequence goes on along the minus strand of NW_028255458.1, from coordinate 62,824 downwards.
ATACAGTGGGAGGTGTGTTCATCTGTGAGATATGTCTGTTAGATATGTCAAAGTAAAAGGTAAATGAAGCTGAAGAACTCCTCCAGAGAATCTCTCCAAAGACGCTAACAGAGGCAAAAAACAAAGTATTTCTTCATTTGCCACATACATAATACCAAAGCATGCTTCATGGGATAAATAGTGTGCCCACCCCAGCCACTGTTCATATATTATGGCACTCAAATGCATAGGAAAGAATTTTAGGTGGGGGACAGCAAGCCATATAAGAGTCACGGAGGGACAGAAAGTAGGCCAGGGCCCCACAATAAAAGTGTCTACCATTAGCAAACCAGATAGTTAACAAAACATTTACAAAGCCAAGTCTTGTGGTGTTTACTGCTAGTCTTTTGGCTTTATCAATGTTTGTTTTGTTTTGTAGTGACTTTTGCAAAAAGTGATCGCTAAGGGAGCAGCCAATATAAACACAATCCCTGATACAAAACCCCTGGATTTGGTCTCAAGAAGCACACATTGACGTATTAGTCCCTGGGACTAAAGAGCCCTGCTTTGTGTGCAGACACATTCCTTGTGAAAAGGCTGAATGCCATCACTTATAATGAAGTTAGCCAATAACTGGATTGGACGGACCCATTGCCCAAAGCTGAAGCTGAAGCTGTAGTGGGAAGAAAAATGTGAATGACTCAACAGCAGAACAATGAATGAAGAGGGCTTGAAGAAATAAAAACCTTCTAAGGGATTCACTGATGCACCTGGTCCTTTAAACCAACAAAGAAAAAATTGGCACGGAAGCTGTAATATAAAAACAATGCATTTATTAACCTGGCATATACAAGCATGCATTTTTTTGACTAATATGGGTATACAAAGTGGGAGTGGAGACTAAACTGAACACATCAGTAAGGATAGCCTGACAGTTCTATTCTAGGAGCAGGTGCATTCTATCAGCTAGGCCTTTCTGAGCATGTGCTGGGCTCTGGAAGAGGGAGAAAGCACATGGCGAGCACATGGCTAACTAAAATGGTTACCGAGAATAAAATGGCTTTCAGCTCATGCTAACCGCGATTCCTGCAATCTTTAACAGATAGTCTTTTTAGCATGAGCTAAAGACATTCCAATGATCTATTAGGAACATAGAAAATATTTTGCACATTTATTCTCATAAATTCATCAATATTTTAATCCATTGCTAGGTGGGCATTTTTCATTCTAGACATTTTCATTAAGCGGGTATATATAAGGAGTACAAAGGGAGCAGAGCATTGTGTCATACAGATAGCAGGAGAGAGTAATGGGTATTATTACAAACAGAACCATCAATATTTTTCAACCCTAAACAGAAAGCAAATCCTAGAACCATCTAGTCCAATTCTATGTAAAGAACATTTTCAATAGACTTTTCCAGTGCTCCTTTTATAAGGGCTAGAGTATCAATTAATATAGTCAAAAAACTCCTGGCTCCAGGGGACCAAGAGGACCACACAGGGCCATAGGAATTAGGACGAGGAGCCGCAAAGGGCTGCTCCTCCTCAAAAATGGGACGACTAAAGGGGTACATTACTAACAAAAAAGAATTCCTTGGGAAATTGAAGGCGCTGTTCAACCAGCCAGAGGGGAGTCTTCTCCCTGTGTCCGTTTGAGCCTCACAGGCAGGCTCTTGTTGTTCCCACGGTGGAGCTGCACAACTCGCAAATCAGGATTCGCAGCCCAGTTTGAGAAGAAAAAGTCTTTCAACGATCCTGTCCAGTGTCTCAGGTAGTTCACCAGTTTTCTTCACTTCAATCTAACAGGCACCAGAGGCATAGCGCCTGTACCCTGAACTCAAGTCCTTCCCTAACTCCTGTATTACTCTGCTGGCGCACTGCTCTTTTGTTGGGGCCAAAGACTGTATTCAGTATGCCCAGGCACTCTTGATCAACAAACAAAGGTGCAAACTTTTCATTCCCTTTCAGACCAGGATTCAGGGGCCTGATGCTAGGATCTGTAAAGCAACCCTCATTCAAAAGGGGTCACCTCAAGCAAAAGCCTCCTTGCCGTTCTGGTCGGTCTGTGACTCTCTCAGCTGGGCATCAAAAACTTGATCCACCACTTCTCCTGTCTGATTTGTGACCCCGTCTTTCACCGAAGACCATGGCAGGGGTACACACTTCACATCCCAGTGCTTCTGCCTTCACTGAGGTCCCAGTTGCCAGCAACGCCTGTGCTGGTTACCTTTACCTTGGCTTCAAGCTGGACTGGTGCTGACTCCCCAGGCTGGGTCTGATGTCTGGGCCCTTCTGGCAATGGTTGTAAGGCAGCAAATATTTATTGGTGGACAGAACAAAAGGTCTTTAGACAAGGCACAGAAATAATCTATCAACAGAGAGGATAGTCTCAGAATACTTCCTAGTCTTGGGACGCCCCATATATTAGCAAGGCACCCAAGAACCACTTCATCTATCTGAGAGTAAAAACGCTAGACCTATAACACTATTTGAAGCAGCTAAGGAAGTCTGTGTTCATTTACTAAATTCTGAGGAAAAGAGAAAAACAATACAGACATACTCTAAATCCTTACATTTGTGTATTCCTATATTATTCATCTGAAGACCCTAAAGAAAAGGACATTTTCTACACTTTTACTCATAGACTTTACATTACTTATACAGGACTGCAAAAACTTCTAAAACAATTTCTCTTAATAAAAGCACCTACATTGTATGCTTAGGACCATGCTCTGATGTTATAGGTGCAGCAGGAAAATTAACAGGGATTCCTATTACATAAAGTACTAAAAAAACTTCAAGATAGTAGGTACATACATTTCTCCAGCAGAACATGTTGTGACAAACAAACTCCTATAAAACAATATTTTCTTCAAAAATGTTTGCTGAGGATCCAATGGGCGTCTTCCCTGCATTCTACTTTTCACGATCCAAACTATGCAACATCAGCTCTAATAGGCTGTCAGCTTATTTACACAGACTAGCTAAAAAAAAACTAGCAACACCCTTGCAAAGCTGTATATAACATGAGAATAACATAAGCAATAATGGTGTTATCACTTGAGAATTTTAGAACAAAAACTACCCAAATCTAGTTCCCCTTAAAGGTCAAATAAGGGAACAGCAATCTAGAATACTCATCCTTTCATAATTTCATCAGACACGATGGGAAGTTATTCATTTTATTAATGCTAACAATTTTTAAAACAGTAATACTGAATAGCCAATAAAATGTCTCATGGCCATTTCATAGACAGCTTAGACAGGCTCAAAAGAGAGTGAGAAAAAGAGAGAGAAAACATAAATTTGCCTACCCTTAATTTGTAGAGGAGCTAACCTCATTCCCCCATTTTGACAGTAGGAAACCTGAAACAGGTTTCACGTCTGTCTACACTATTAACCCCTATTTGTAGCAACTGGGCATAAACAAACTTGTAGGAGGTAAATAGCACATTTAGCTAGCTACAAAACATTAAAAACGAACCACCAATTCCTTTAGCAATTGTAGTAGTTGTAACATGAGGGCACATGAATTCAAACTAAGTCCCATTGCCTCCTTATCTCAGCCCTTGCACAGTAATCTTTAAGCTAAAACCATTGGTGCTATATATATGGCAGAACTATCTCTGCATATAACTTACAAATGCTGCTTTCCTGTGATAATGTTATTCAATAGGATAAGCCCACCTGCACATTTCCTACACTTGTATTATATCTCAAGAAAACCGTGATATCCTGGTGTGTTCCTAACAAAATATGCAATATTTCCTTTAGCTAATGTTATCTAAAACATTACTTATAGTGCTTTACCATACAGTGTGAGAATCAGGATATTTAAGTAATACAAAGAAATCACATACTGTCACAGTGACTCCCTACGTAGAAATTGCATGTTCTGTTGGTTAGTTCTAAAAACAGAGTTTGGCCTTTGACCCTTAAACCTGTTGGCCCCATGTCTGAGAAGGGCTACGCCATGGAGACTTTCCCATTCAAAGCAACTTACGGAGACTCACAGCTGAATGGCAGTCCTATTCCTTTCCTGTTTGCCAATAATTTAAAGGTAGGATAATAACTTCTGCTGTTTTTGTATATTTAATTACATTTGTGTGCGGTGTGCTTTTCTAGCAGTATAGAGGTCATCTGTTCATTCTATACTTACATGTGTTCATGTACTGAAGCCTCAGATTAGTTTGAAAACTGCTCTGAGGGGCAGAACTGCTTTTAAACAGTACATTTTGCCCAATCTCAGCTTTGGTGTTAGGGGCACTTAAAAATGAATACCCTACAATGTTTGGCATATTAGTCATCCCCAGAGTGTCTCCTATATATCCCAGGAATGGGGGATCAGAAATGTAAAAGGTACACCCTTATAAAATTGAGATTTGTACGCCTGGGTAAAGTGATATTTTCCATTTTAGTTCACCCCCATTGTGATAAAGCACTGCTTAAATTCAACTTTGATGCTAGGAGTTCACAGTATGATTTTTAGGCATTATATAGATTAAAAAACGAATTTAGTGCACTTATTTTTAATAAACTTTTTTTTTTCATATAATCAAAATTCCTTTTTTTTTATTTATACCAACCCTTTGATTGTTCCACATATGAAAAACAAGCCTCATTCCTTTCCTATCATTTTAAAAGCATTCATTTGTAACACTAAGCACAAAAGGCCTTACATGAAACATAAAAAGTCTGCCCCACTTTTTAAAGGACAGTTCTGCGCCACTTTTTAAAGGACAGTTATTATTTAACATCAGAAACACAGATGTGCTTATGTAAAAAGGCATTAAGAAAGGAAATCCCTACTTTCAATCTTTTCTCTGTTATCCAAAATAATGAAACTGTCTTTTGTAACTTTTAAAAACAGCAGTCTGTAATCTAGTAAAATCTAGTTAACTCAGCAGTTTTTCTGTGTGGCTTGGGACCAGAAATAGCTATGTGTTATTGACGCAGCTGTTGCTCTGAGCAGCAGGCGTCAAATTCTGCACCTTTCTCAGGAGAGAAAAAACCCTTTTCTGTATTTGTAATGTCCTGACAGAGTTTAATCCACATTTGTTTTGTCAGACAGCTTCTTCTCAGTGAGACAGTTTAAACACAGCTTTTGGAAAGCTTTTTTTCTCTGGTGATGAAAGTAAGCATGTCACAGTCTATTTAAAAACTGAGGCATTTCAAGGCAGTCAAAATCTATTGTTTTGATAATGTCGTGTTTATTTCAGCAACAACCAATTCACTCAGATTATGTGGATGCCTTTTAATATCTAATACAATATATCTTAGGAGAATGCTGTAACATTTTGTATTTTAGTCCTAGTTATTGCAAATCACACGATTTCGTTTTTTCCCTTCCTTTCAATGAGGCCTATTGTATTCCTATTGAATGTGAATTCTAATTTTATCTTTAGCATTGTGGTAATTTGCACACATTTATAGTCTCTCACTCTTTCAATTTTATGGTAGCGTGCAGCTATTTAGCTTATGTTATATAGTTCACTTCTGGATTTTTTTATTTAATATGTAATTAATAAATGACATTTTGCCTAACAGAATGATGACAAAAAAAAACACATTGAGCTTATTACAGACATTTTCAGAAGGGGGTCATACACTCAGAACACACAATACAGTGCGCTTAAGGCTAGCCATTCTCACACAAAGAACGCAATAGCTACTCACTCACACAAGTACCACCGGTGTCAAACCACAAACCACATAGACATTTAAACACACAATTAACCCACAAATCAATACTTAGGACAGAAACAAAAGACAGCCCACAGATTGTACTTAAACCAAACCATTTGTAAATACTAATTATAAGTCATATTTACAAGAAAAGCTTCTCAAATGTAGTCCCAAAAAACTGCACCAAAAAACAGCCCAAAGACTGTTCCATGTTCAAGAAGCCAAAATACTCCAAATTTGCCAGTTTTGACTGGCAGAACACTCAAAATACGCTCTGCATATCATTACTAAGTGCACAGACCAGGATCATTTTTTTGTACATATTTAGTTCCATGGGGTACTTAGTCACCAAGGAAGAAATAGGTTTTGTATACCCCCCTCTAGGCGAGCCGGCTGATTCCGTTCTAATTCCATTTTGGTACCTCCAAGAAATCAACACATTATACGAAGTGTGCTTAAGAACAGGCATGCCAAAAATATTGTAGCATATACAATATTATACAGCAGTGGCACTTAACATAATATGTGCCATTACAAATTATTCAAAAGTTAGAAAAAAGTCTCCTCATTACCTGTTCCAAAGTCTTTAGCCAAAGCAAAACAAGTCACATGTCGACGACCTTCCCAAGCACAAATCTCCAACCTCTCACTGCCAAGTTCTGAATGACCTAGCGGTCGTTTTAGAATACTCACGCCAAAGAGTTTCTCAGTCGGGAGCGGCAAACATTTGGAGGATCAAATCAGGAAGACCAGAATTATACTGGGCTGCAGAGACAGAGAATCTCCGTGCGCAGGGTACCTCCTTAGTAGAGTTCGGTCCTGTCCTCCTCAGTAGATTACTGTCTCCCATCAAGACCACTCCCTTGAATAGCCGCTTCTCTGATGAGGTTCACGTTTCAGGCACCATTTGAAGAAATAAAAACCTTCTAAGGGGTTAACTGATACACCTGGTCCTTTAAACCAACAAAGAAGAAATTGGCACGGAAGCTGTAATATAAAAACAATGCATTTATTAACCTCACATGAGGGAGACTGTGTCACACAGTACCCTCAGGCTACTGTAGGAGCCAGTATCAGGAGTACAGAGAACAGGGGCCTTATATAAGCATAGGTTACATAGTCAGCATAAAACCAAGGGGAGGTCCTGGCACATACAAGCATACTTTATTTTACTAATAGGGGTAAACAAAATGTGCTTGCTCAACAAAGTGGGAGGGGAGACTAAACTGAACACATCAGTAAGAATAGCCTGACAGTTCTATACTAGGAGCAGGTGCATTCAATCAGCTAGGCCTTTCTGAGCATGTGCAGGGCTCTGGAAGAGGGAGAAAGCACATGGCGAGCACATGGCTAACAAAAATAGCGGCCAAGAATAAAATGGCTTTCAGCTCATGCTAACAGCGATTCCTGCAATCTTTAACAGGCTAGCTGCAAACCCCTATAAGTATACTATATTTATTTTGGTAAAATCAAGAGTTCATGGCTAATGATAGACCTAAAATGTAGCCCACATTTTTGGTTGGCCCATCTGCTATATTTCTGGGCCAGAAAGGCCAACCCCTCAAAATATGTGCGCCTTTTTTGTTTTCCCTTTGGGAGCTGATCACACCATACAAACATGCAACAACAAATGATGGCCCCCAGGGGCATCAGCCCATATGAGAGGGGCCGATCCCACCAAAAACACTAGCTGTTCCTGGGGTCTAGTGGTGTTCCTGCACATGGATCCCAGTCCAGCCATGATCTATGAACAGGAATTTGAGTGAAAAATACATGATTGGAAAGGGAAGGCACTGCCCGGTTCCAAAGATGCAACTCTCAAACATGGGGACGCATCTTGTCTGAAAACCCCACCGACACATGAGGGAACATTCATCTGCTCGTTCCTTGCCACTGCAGTGCACATGACTGGATCCAAACTGACGTGAGAAGGTGTGCAAAATAACAATACATTGGGATGGGGCCTGAGTATACCAATGGCTGATATTAATTCAAAAAACACAGGTGATGGACAGAATGCAGAACAATGTCATACATTCACCCCAGTACAGAGATCTAGGCCTAAATCCATCGTTGTTTTGCACTCCACACCACCCCAGTTCAGACATGGCCATATGCAAATCAGTCTGACCCTGTGCCTCATGGGAACAGACCAGCCCGAACTGTCAAGCCATGCCTTCCCTGGACCGGAAACAAGCTTCCGAGGACCGGTTTCTGGCATTCCAGCCGTCTTCAGCCCGGCAGAGTGGGGTAGGCCTATCCTTTCAATGAAAGGCGCATTAGATAGAATTAGGTTGCTTATCAGGTCTCTGCGGCAAATGGTGTGGAAATGTCCACGTAGCAGGTCCATCACAGGTGGGCAAATATTGTGGCACATGAGCAAGGACTTTTGCACCACCATAGCATCAAAATAAGTGTACCAGTTGAGAAGTGTAGTGGTGTTAATATGTTATGACTAGTATGATTGTTGTTGCTCACTTTAAATATAAGCCTTGCTGCTTATTCTTGCTGCAAATACCCTTAATTTAATACATTATGTCAAAGCTAGCTATATACGTTTGGAAAACAAACTTGTTGTTTGCATGCTCATTGCTTCTCAAAAACAAAATGTATAGGCAAGGGGCCATACAGTGGTCAGTCTTGGTTGACCTTGTGCAATCAAACAAGTCACTTATAAGCATTATTTCACTCGTTACATAACAATTTAACTTTAATGACTATTAAAGGATCATAAAATTAGATGGGTGCCAATGTATTTATTTCTGCTTTTCCGTCTAGATCATTGTATGAGCACTGTTTGAAAGCATGCATCCAATGTGTCAAACACAAAAAACGCAATGTACCATTTTTTAAATACAAACATACTTTAATGTCAAGGATTTGAGTACATGGCCATTTTGCAACCAAAGTCTGTTTGCTAAGTGGGACAGCAATATTCAAAATTAGAAGGGTCACTTATTTGATCTTTTCTCTTGTAAGCAACCATAGACTACTCTGTTGTCCTTGGCATGATCATCGGAATTTCTAAACTCATCTGAATTAGAAGGCTGTTTTGGGGGAAGGAGCATGTTTGAAAACTGTGCTTTAGGTAATGGTATGAGTAGGAGAGTAGACATATTTTTTAAAAGCAGAGTATATTTGTTTAGGAAACATCAACTAGTGTGCAAATTGGTCAAATTTACATTTGTCCTGTCTGCATTTCTTCTCATTAATAGTCATTACATAGTGATCCTGCATGACTTCTGCTTACACCGCTGCAGTGATTGCTAGATTTGCGAATAAAAAATCATGTATGTGTTAAATGCCTGACATATCACAATGGCTGTTGTAATTGCCCTACTTTGAAACATAAACTAGTATATTGTAGGATTTAACAAATGTTTGTATTTGATTTTGTAGACACTAGTAATCATGAGTGTGATTCACAAACTGCAATTTTGAAAAAGTTTAGACTTTTCAGTAAGTTTACTACTTTTTGATATTCGCAAACTGCACTTTTGCAGTAACTTACTCTTTCTTACTATGTCCAGCACTACACATGCCAACCACATAAAACCCCATAGAAAACAGTTTAAATTAAATTATATTTTTTAAATTGTTAAAAATATAAATAAATATACATTAATGTACATACATCTATGTACTCCTATTAATGTATTTTATATATATGTATTACTCTGTTTAACTATTAAAAATAATATAATTTTGTTTCCTATTGGGTTTTATTTTAAGTCCCTACTTTCTTTATTTTATATGGGTGGGTGTTGCAGTATCAGTGGTTTGTTATGTATAATGTTGGACTTACTACAAACATATAAGTTATTACATGGTCATAGCCACTAAGGCAGATTACTATGCCAACAACATTCTGGGATCATGTAATCCTTTCAAGGATATCTTCTTCATAGTTCACTGTTTGTCATCTCCCAGGTACACAGGGTACTCTTTTGAGCGCACGCAGCAATTTTGTGATGAACTATCTAATTTCTCCATAGAGAAAATCTTTAGAATATGTAGGAACCTTGAAGAAGTAGCAATATCTCCAGTAGCCTCAGGCTGGTTGTTGAGCAGTGGGATTGTTGGCTGATCAAGGTTTCCCCAGTGAATATCCCTCCTTTTTCTGAATTTGACCTGCCAAGTCCAGAAGTGTTGATGGAATTAGCCAATTCAATCTTCTCAGGTTCTCAAATTGATACAGTTCCTCCACTGGAAAAGGGGTTCATCTTTCTTGGCTAAACTTCTGTTGGATATCTGTAACAGATCCTTAGTTGATTTGTTGATGGCAAAAGAGCTTAAAATGACTTTGGCTATACCTTTTTTGAAAAAGGTCAACAACAGTCCATCTATGCTGAGCACTTTTTGTCCAATATCTCTGTTGCCTTTTCTGATTAAGAATCTGGAAAAATATGTAAATAGGCAGATATTGTGATTTTTAAAACATCAGTTATTAGAGCTACTTCAATCTTGATTCCGCCCTACTCATGGAACAGAAACAGCTCCAGTATCTGCCTATACTTTATGACCTGAGAATGTCAGCAGATAATAGTCACTTGGTTGCTTTGGTGTTACTTGATTTATCGGCCGCATAAGATATGACATTCCATGCCATCTTGCTCTCTAGAATGGCTGCGGTAAGCATCTGTGGTTGTGCTTTGCCTAGGTGTAGGTCCTATCTAGAAGACAGATGTCAGGCTGTTCATCTTTGACCTTTCTAATTGAAGTTTAAGGCAGTGGCCGTTCCTCAGGGTTTCACTCTCAGTGCCATCCTTTTTAATCTTTATGACCACCCCCTGGAGCAACTCATTACATCTTATGGGGTGAACTTCATGAATTATGCAGCTGATACACAATTGGTTATCTCCATTGATTACACAGTGCCTCATCTTTTGAAGGCGCTCAATCAACGCATGACCGCGTTCACATCTTTACTGTCCCACAATTCATGGAAAATGAATGCAGAGAAGACTGAGTTCCTGTGTCACACTAATAATAGTTTCCCGCGGGCTCTACTTACTATGTTCTGGCCATTACCCAGGGAATGTGCTCTCTTCCCAGCTGAGTCAGTCTGAAACCCTGGATTTTATATGCAAGGCAAATTACTGCTTTCCAAGAAGATCCATCAGTTATCTTTTTTTTTTCTTTCTTTTCTTTCGTTTTTTCCAAGCAATGTGTTATACAGTAGGTAAAACTTCAATTACATGTCAGCAATGCATTCTGAAAAACAGACGAGTTAATTATGCATTATTTGATATAGTGTGAAAATAGAAAGAAAGAAGAAAAAAAGTTTTCAAACAATTGAAAGAATAGAGGACAAAGATTATTGTCTAGATCTACACAATTTTCTCTAGCCAATTAGTAATCGGGGACCAGATTTTTAGCCCCCAAATTTGTTTCTTTAATCCCCGCCTTTTATAAACAGAGAGTTCTAAGTTGTATAAGCCAAGTATCAGGGATCTACAATTATTAAACGTAGGGGCATCTATACTAATCCACTGGGAAGTTATACATAGTCTTGTGATTGGCATAGCAATGAAAAGAAAACTTGTCTTGGCCCTTTCACGAAGTTCTCCTGCTTCGTCCCCTTCATCCCCTAAGATTACCAGCTCGGGAGTAAGTGTAACAGGTGTGGCTAAAATCAGGTTTAAAAAATGATTTATATCCTAAATAAAGATTCCCAAACCAGGACGAGTAAAAAACATATGTAAAGAGTCAGTTCCACGTAATCCGCATCTGTTACATGTGCTCCCCAGGGAGTGGGCCCACTTAGAGGTTTTGGCAGGAGAGTAATATAGATCAAAAAATGACATACAATGTTGCGATTTCAAACTGCCAGACAAAATTGCAGAGTTAGCCAGTTCGAGCGTTTTTACCAGATTCATATCCTCTCTCCCTAGCTTCCTTTCGCAACAAGCGCTTTCGGAAATTAAATCATCAGGAGACTCTGCCAATAATGCCTGGTAAATTACCCCAATACGTGGTTGACTGCGCAGCATTTCTATTATGCTTATTGGATCCAGGTTCTCCTTTTCCATTTGTAACCTAGGGCCAAGGAAACTACGAATTTGTAGGAATTTAAAAAGTCCCTCCCAGGGAGACCAAATTTTTCCTGTAAAAATGTAAATGATGTCAATTTCCCTTCTTGACTTAAATCCCCAAGAGCCATGATCCCTGCAATAGCCCATCTAAATGTAATCCTATCCTGAAATATTGTTGGTAAAAGACCACTTGCAGAAAAAAGAGTATATGCATTAATATTTGGTATTTTAAATATTTTTCGAATTTTCTTCCATACAAAATATGCAGATTGTATTGTTTTGAATTTGGTTTTCTTGTAATAGCTTTGTTCCAAAATTGTAGCTAGCCTTTGTCGAGCGTGCTCTCCTAACAACATCTCGTAAATTGAGAGCTGGTAGCGTCTGATCTAACTGTTTTACCAGTCACGAGTATTTCCATATGCTGCAATAAAGCTGCCCAATGATATAATAAAAAGTTTGGCATGCCCCAGTCACCCCTTAGTCGGGAGAGTCATCCACTTAATTGCTCTTCTGGGCCTCAGGTAACCCCATAAGAATCTGAAACAGACCAGTTCAATTTTGGCATAGAAAAAAGTAGGAAATATTAATGGAATTGTTCGAAAAAAATATAAAAATTTAGGAAAAATTGACATTTTGATGACATTACATCGGCCATGTAACGATAGGTGCAGATGGTCTAATCTCTCCAAAGTGTTGCTAACAGTGTGAATGATAGGTAATATGTTAAGTTCCGGAATACGTTCTACAGCAGAAGTTATTCTAACCCCCAAATAGGTAGCCTCTGGAATAATTGTAATGTCGGACGGACGGGAGTTATCTGAATGTAGACACTGCGTTTTGTCCACATTTAATTTGTAGCCGGATATTGCACTAAACTGTTTTGCACAAATTCCCACAGTAGGAAAAGCTAGCCTTAGATTGCTGGTAAAAATCGCAATGTCATCGGCAGAAGCCAATGTTTTATGGATTATGTTATTGACTGTTATAGGCTCAATGTTGATTTCCCCATCAAGTTTTTCTAAAAAGGGGTCAATATATAATGAGAATAGTAATGGGGAGCAGGGGCAGCCCTGTCTTCTTCCTCTGCTAATATTAAATGCTTGCGAGTTTTGCCCTGCTATTCGGAGAGCGGCTTCTGGTGTTACATAAAGAGCTTGGACAGCTTGGATAAATTCAGAAGTAAATCCCTTCCATTGTAAAACAGACCAGAGGAACCGCCAGGAGACCCTGTCAAACGCTTTTTCAGCGTCTAACAGGATCATCCCGAGCGGGGATCCTGTGGACTGTGCCCTGTCAAAGAGAGCAATTGCTCTCTTGACATGGTCTGTTGTATCTCTTCCCAGGATAAACCTGCGCTGTCTGAGGGATACCAAAGGGGTACACAGCCTAGAAGCAATTATTTTCGCATACATCTTACTATCTATAAGTGTGATCGACCTATAGCATGCTGGATTGAATTCCGGTTTGCCCTTTTTTCTAAACACTATAATTGTGGTCTTTTGCCATGATTTTGGAGTCTGTTCCTGTTGAGCAAGCTGAAATAATGATGTTAGCATAGGGCTCAACGTTTGCCGAAATGTTCTAAAGATCTCGAGGGGATCCGGCCTGGTCCGACTGCTTTACCAGAGGCTAGAGAGCCAATCGCTATCTCAATTTCATCCCAAGAAATTGGGGTATTGAGAACCTCATTCTGGTCAGGTGTGACTTTCGCCGTTATTACTTCATTTAAAAATTCCATAATGCTTCCGGTGGTAGCTTCTTCTTCTGCAGTATATAATTGGCGATAACGGAGTGTCTAATATTTGACCCTGCGAATCTTTAATCCTGCCTATACCATTCGTTACTACTCTGTTTAATACGTTTAGCCAGTAATTTCCCTGTGTTTTCCCCAAGTTCATAAATGTCTGACCTGTGCTGTATATACTTTGCAGCAAGCTCTTTGGCATAATATAGATGTATTTTTGATTTGATGACAGACATTGAGTTTAAACATTTATCAATATTTTGAGCAATACTAATTTTCCTAATGAGCTCTACCTCTGCAGTCATCAATTCATCTACCAATGCTTAATCATAGCCTTAACCTTCTTTTGGTGATACAGTGTAAAACTAAGTGTCTCACCACGTGGAGCAGCTTTAAATGCATCCCATACAGTGGTTTCTTATTAATATTTAAAAATTCAGAAATCCATTTAACCATATGTTTTCAGTAAGCTTCATCTAATAAAAGTTTTTAATCGAATGTCCATGTATTTAAGTTCTTACGGAGCCCGAATAATGGTATCCCCATAATTAGCGGATTATGGTCAGAAATGATTCTCGGATATACATTGATGTCAACATTTTCAGCTAATTGGTGTGAACATAAAAAATAATCCAGCCGTACCAGTTTTTTGTGTGGTGCAGAAAAGGAGGAAAATCCTGACTCTTCGGGTCTGTGCCATACGCCCACTAAACCATGTTCCCTGACTAACCTCTGTAGAGCCTTAAAGGTCTTTTTCTTACGGCCGGAGTATAGTGTTTCTCCAGCTAGATTAAAGCTGTGCTCTAAATGGATGTTAAAATCGCTGCACAGAACCAGAGGGCATGACCAGGTGGCTAATTCAGTATTAATATAGTTTAAAATTTCTGGATCGTCTACATTTGAGCCATATAAGGAACACATTGTGAAGAAAGAGCCTTTGATATCTGCTTCTAGGATCACCCTGTGTCCCAGTTGGTCCTCTTTCTAACGCCTACAAACAATAGCTCTGTGTTTCGCTAGAATTGCTACCCCTCGAGTAGTGGTGCCTTGGTGAGTACAGGCTAGTAAATCCAGGCTAGTATCTCTAAGCCTAATTCGATTGCACCAAGAGATGTGTGTTCCTTGTACACATAACACCTCTATTTGCATGTGCTTAATTACTTTGGCGAATAAATTCCTTTTTTACGAATGTTAAGCCCACAAATATTAATAGCGCATACACGTAATTTATCCCTATCCATTTTCAATATTAGGTGGCTGTATATCTGCTGAACTGATAGCATAGTTCTCATAATTCAAAGGGGTTTTAAGCATTGCTGAATTCTTCATAGTGAGTGTTTCTCTATTCAAATGAAGGTGTACATACTGATTAAGTAAATTGGTCGTCCCTTGTGCTCCCCTCCCCTCACTGCCTCCCCGTGCACCCCGCCCACAAAAAAAGCCCCACTCGCTACCCCCCAATTCTCGAGGTATAGGGACCTCAGTCCCTGGTGATGTTGAGCGAGACTCCACCCCCTACACTATGCTGAACCACCCCCCCTCCATAATGTGAGATTAGTTCGGGAAAAGAATCAGGACGTATTATCATTATTAGTATATTACAGATCAAAAAGAAAAGAGATAGGTTTCTAGAGAATCATGTCCTGCTAGTGTTTCATTAACTGAATCAGTGAGATACTTTCCCATTATGTATTACAAGTACCCCTGACAAATCTATATTGAAGACAAAAATTCTTGCGCTTGAATCTCGGACAGAAAAAACTGTGTTTGCCTGTGAAAAATAACTTTCAATTTTGCAGAAGGAAGACCTGTGCCCCCTTGGTCTGAAATGCCGGTATTAATTGTCGTAAAAGCCATCTTTTTCAACAGTAGCCTGGCAAAAGTCAGGCCGAACAAAGAAATCACACCCCTTGGCCATCCGTTTTCTATCTGGTCTAGTCAGATCATAAAGGGCTTCTCTGGCTAAGAAGTTATTAAGTGATATAAGGATGGCACGTGGTCTGCTTTCAATCTGTCCGCTGGTTTTCTTGCGTATATTAAAGGGGAAACGATGGGCCCTCTGAATTTGTGTTTTCCAATCCCAGTGTTTAAGTTCAGGAAATGCTTCTTCAAAGAGTTCGATCGTGAATTGTCAGGCATCTCCACCTTCTTTTCCCTCAGGGACACCCAAAATGTGGAGATTGTTTCTCCTAGAGCGATTTTCAATGTTGGTCAGTTTCCACACTGTGTCGTCTTTAATAGATTTGATAGATTCTGTAAGGTTTTTTTGGGCAGTTAACTCATCCTCTAGCTGAGAAATTCTGGTCTCAGCTTTCCCCATTCTAGTCGCGAAGTTGGAGCATGACTTTGCAACCCGTCTGATTAAATTCTGGAGTTTGCGGTAGGTGCCTTGTGTTTTAGTACTCTCTGTTCTGGTTTCCTCTCTGAGGGCCATAATAGTTTGGTATATTATGGGAAGTGTGATTCCCTCTGTATTTTTGTCATTGTCCTTGACGTTGCCAGCCAGTTGGATCTCCACCGGAATTTCACTGCCTTTCAAGCTAGGCGAAAAGGAATGGTTCCAAGTCATAGAGCCTGCTGCACCCTTAGATTAACCCGAGAGAGTAGCAGGATCATGTAGTCTTACCGCCGTACCTTTGCCTAGCAGTGTTTTGTCATACTCCTCTTCCCAATGTAAGCTGCTGCTGTCGCTCTCATCAGCTGCTCAATCGTTAATGGGATGTTCATCACCTGAAGAGTTTGAATAATCTGACAGTGAATAAAACATGTCTACAGCCTCCTCATCATTGGAAGCTGTAGGTTTATTCCCTCCTAGGTTAGCTGGATGAGATGGGTCCATTGATGATTTGACCTGACAGCTCTCAGAAGAGACTACAGGTCCCATAATGCATCTGTTTTGGTGTTGTGCTGCTTCTGTTCCATCATTGACCAACGGGAGATCTTCTATGGGGTTTTTCAGATAAAGGTATGTCGAATAATACCGCACGCCTTAACTGTGGTATGCTTTGCTCCTTGACACGGTTAATTAAATCACAAATGGCCTTGCGGTATTGTACTGAGTAGCACCGCAAATGTGATTCGGGGATATTTTACCCGATACTTTCTCGCATTAATTCCCTTTATGTTTTTCTCCCTTGTCTGATAAACTCACACTGACGTGTTATTCACACCAATGTTCCTAACCATTAATCCTTGCCCCTCCTCAGATTGACTTCTATTGGGTGTGTTACTAAGGCAGTGCCACTCACGCTGCCTGAAATTTATCGGCTGCCGACAGACCTTTTCTGGCTTTTGCGGCTCGAATTGAATATACCTTTTGAAAATTATACTACTACCTTTCATCTAAATACAGGTATGTTTAGCTCATCGGTATTATCGAAGGGTTGGCGCCCGTTTTATGCTTTGCCTCTCACACGGATTACGTTGCTTTGAGATAACTGCAAGCCCCATTTCGCAATGTTGGAACTTGAGTTTAACGCCTTCTTGCTTTTTAAACTTAACAGACACCAATTGTAATGGTGGTGTCATCCTAGGTACTCCTTTTTACCTTCACTCACCAGAGAGATACAATTTCTAATCATTTAAACTGTTTATTTTAACTAACAGTGATATGTAGGACCCTCTCCTCATTGGCTGTTCTTTCTCCTCTGTAGCATTCGTGAATAAATTCGCGTCGTGATCGACATGTGATCCACGCACAGTCCATCACTCCTCCACGTCCTGAGCCCAGTTGGGCCACGACCCCATGGTAACTTGGGTGATCTCAATTTTTCCTCATGGTCAAAATTAACTGATCTTTTTGTAATAGCATAACTAATATACATTTATTAATTCAACTAATCTATTTGACAGGATTGTCCCCTACTCTCCCTTGTCTTCGTCCTGATGAAGACCCCACTCAAGGACTGAATCTAGCCTACATACAGGGGTCGAAACGTCGACGGTTTTCACTTGAAACTTCCGGCACTATCCCTTCACAGCTGATATTTGACTGTGTGTCCGTTGAAAGTTTTTGTTCAGTTAATCATAATTCTGTGCCCTGATTCTCGGGCATTTGTATCTGTAAAAATCTGATTTTGTTGAAATTATTGTACTTGTCACTGCTCTTCTTAACTGTGTTCATTCCTCCTTTACACTCCCTAAAGCACTCCCCTTCCCCTTCTCCCTTCCACTTTTGGGGCTTTTCACAAAATCATTTGACTATGTTACTACCGAGGTATTGCTAAATAAATTTCAGTACCTAGATTTATTTTCTCATTAGTTCTTTGATAAAATTGTTTAAATCATACTTGTTGGTTATTTGACACAACACGTTCTTACTTGCGGGGATCCCTTTCACATGTACCATTACACATGGTAAACATGGCTCTGAACTCAATAGTAAGGCGTTGTTTAATCTGTTGATATTATTCTTGCTATGGCATTATCTAAGCATTAAGACACATGTACAGGAAACAGCGTGCTCTATGAAACTATTAACAGAAAATTATTCCTTCTCTGGAATTTTCTTTGTTACATTCACTTTGGCCACCATTTTGAGTTAAAATGTAAGCATAACTTTAAGATGCATGGTCTAAATGAGTTTTTGCACGGTGGTGCGTTAAAAGCAACTAGTGTTAACAATTAAAAAATTCAAATTTCCCAGAGATATTTATATGTTGAACACAAATGGGACAGGGAAGCCGAAACAGTAGATACGTCCATTATTCATTGTGCAGCATTAAGACGGACACAGCATTCTTCAGCAGGATTTAGATTGTTCCTTGACAAATATTTGTGGCCCAATTCCCTGCACTGCACTTTATTTTGTTATGAACTTGTTATTAACTTCACACTTTGCTTCAACATTAATAAATTACATATTATTGTGTTAATAATAATTGTGAATTGCTAGTTTTAATGTTTTAATTTTTTACTGAGCATAGAAAACAAACATAGTACAGACAATTTTGCAGACTCTCCAATCACATATAATAAATAGACAATAAGTTTAGCAAATTTCATAATCCATTGGTACATGATAAATATGATACTCAAAATATACTAAGAGGCAAAAAACATAAAACCTACTCCATGTTTAAGTCTCACATTTAAAATATACAGTAAAAGATGATGTAAATTCATGCCCCATTTTACATGATGTACAAAACCAGCATTCTAAACATCAAATCTGTGGTATCATATGACCCCTAGCTTAATAACCTATATGATTACAATGTTCGCCTGAACATTTCCCATAGATAAGTCACATAGTATCATTTATGTGTGTGATTGCAACATAGCCCTTCCATGTCATCTCCGCACCGCCCCTATCATCTTTGCGTAGGCCTCCTCGAATTTGTAAGTCCTCTCCATTTTGTGTAGCCACAGGGCCATTGTAGGTAATTTCTGAGATCTCCAATTTTGTAGAATTAAAGATCTGGCAACTGCTATGGCGAGGGAAACAAAAAATTGCTCTTATAGCGAGAGCTGATCAATTACATAGGAAAAGCCAATAGCGCCAGCGATGCACATGGAAGGAAATCTAATGAAACACATTTACTGATAAACCTAAAAAACTCATCCCAAAATTGTTGTAATCTCAGACAAGTTAAAAATATATGTGTCCAGTCCCCTGCCTCTGGCAGATTGCATCTGAAACAATCATTCGATAGCGTGGGGAACCATTTATGGAGCCTGAAGGAAGTGTAATAAGCCACCCATCTAGAAAGGAAGGACATTCTTTGAAAATTAGCCACTCTCGGTGCCCTGTGGCCAAGCTCACAGACTTGTAGCCATTCCTGTCTATTGAACCTGCAGTCAGTTTACTGAGCAATTTTTGGGAGCATTAATTCAATGAGGTTCTTGTTCTTCTCCTGGCGTAATATCTTATACCAGTTGCCAATGCCAGATAAGTTTGACTCAAAGGCAGCTTTTAAAATGACTCCAGTACTCTCACTAATTCCTCTGAAGTTAGTCTGGAGAAAGTATGAAATCTGCCTAAAACGTAGCCCGAGCTCACAGCTCTGCATTTCAAATTGTGTCACAAAAGCCTTCCACGTCATCTGATTAATACCATTATAAAAGTCGCCCAATTTAAAAAAGCCCAACAGAATATAAGGCTGTACCCCATTGTGTGGAAGTTTGAGACCACATACCTCGCAGTCGTAAAGAGAGGAATATGCATGGCATGATGGAATATTATACGTTTTGTTGAATCGCTGAATGCAGCTTAATATTATATTCATCCCCTTATATCTTGTTTTTTTTGGCAACTTTGCAGTGCGCAAGAATGCTGGTAACTTAATAGCACTCTCCCTTAGCATATAAGTAAATAAAAATGATCAAACTTCGAAAAAGGGGACAAAAGCTGAGTTGTTAATCTAAGTAATGCAGCTTCGTAATAAGTAGCTAAATGAGGTACTGCAACACCTCCCTGGTCTACATCCAATTGTAAAATAGATAGATTCATTCAAGATTTTTTCTTAGCCCAAATAAACTCCCGAAACACCTTATCGACTTCATTAAAATACAACATTGGAATCTTTAAAGGAAGGTTTTCAAATAAAAATAACAAGAGAGGAAGAATCAACATTTTTATCAAGGATACTCGACCTATTATTGACAAGGGCAATAGCGCCGATCTTTCTAAGAGACTTTTTATTTTGTCAAGTGTTCTACCATAATTTAGTTGAAAAAGTTGAAGGAAGTCCACTGTCACATACAGGCCCAGATATCTAATGGGTTTAAGAGGTAAAAATGTCAGCCCTTCCAGCAGCTCTATTCCTGGGGAATTAAATAAAAGAAGCTCAGTTTTAGATTGATTGACCCTGTAACCCTCCAATTCTGTAATAGCTGGATTTCTCCCAATGCTCTCTGAATGTTTGATTTCTCTGGATTCAGGTACAGGATCAGATCATCAGTGAACAGCTTCATTTTGGCCATTTCTAATAGGGGGGCTTGGATTCGTATGTTAGAACGGATTTTTATTGCTAATGGCTCAATAAAGAGTGAGAGCAGAAGGGGGAAGAGGGGGCATCCCTGCCTAGTACCCCGCCTTATTACTACATCTCCTGCCTCTTCTGAATTTATAAACATTTTTGCCATGGCTCCCCTATAGATTCTCTCCAGCATCTCCATCAGATGGCGTGGAAAGCCAAACTCTCCCAAAATAAAGAAGCAGGCCTGCCAGTCCACCAGGTTGAGTGCTTTTTCTGCGTCCATCATTAAAATGCCGCAGCCTCCTTTGTAGCAGAAAAATAGTCAATGGCTTGAATCAGATAGAAAGTATTTGCAGCCATAGATCTCCCAGGCAAAAACCCTGTTTGATCCGCATGTACGAAGTAATACGTGCAGCCCGCAATTGTATTTGCCGAGATTTTACTGAGAAGCTTATAGTCTACATTTAGTAGATTTATTGGGCGGTAAGAACTTGGGGGCATATTAACAAGGGTATTATCTCCGCTCTTTTGGCTTTAAAAGCCAAAAAAGCGGAGATAATAATATCGCCCTATCTAAAAGGGAATGCTAACATGCATTAGCACATGTTAGCACCCCTTTTCCCGAAGCCTCGCTTTGCATCTTTAATGAGATGCAAAGCATCCTGACTTCGTCAGCAGCGGCTGCTCCCCCAGCTCCCTGCCTCCAGCCAGTGGTATCGTAGCACTATCTGTGAAATTGATCATCTGCTAGTATCATTTGAGAACTGCGCTCGCACTGCATTGTTTGTATCACTTGGAGAGTTGCGCTCGCACTGCATTGCTGATGATATTTTGAATTGTGCTCGCACTGCATTGTTAATATTAATTATAGAGTTGTGCTCGCACTACATTGAGTGTCTTGAGCTGATCTTGCCGCTTTTGCCTCACTCAGAGTTGCACGATTTCCTGCTCAGCCCACGTCGTGCCAATCAAAGTGTGCTGCTGCATACTGTAGCGCCTGGGCTTATCTGCACATGCGCCTCTGCCCACCCCAACCTCGTCCTGGTTTGTTTTGCTGCCATCATGTTTGTTTGTGCCTTCCAGCCCGCCCCTCCACCCAGATCCCGCCTCCCAGCTGACCCTCCCTCGCCCCTCCTCTTCCACTACCCACACATGACAGATGCCTCTGCGCGCAACGCTCACGCGCAGCGGACGCGCCCCATGCGCGCTGAAGGTGCGCCAAAGGTAAGCCCGTCTACGCCCGTCCGTACCTGGACCGCGCCCAGCGCCAGACCCCCTGGTCCCCGCCTTACCCTGCCGACTCGCCTCACGTATGGCGCCGCAACTCTCCTCGCCCTTAACCCCAGACACACACCACAATGCTACGTAGCTCCCCCGGGACGTACCCACGGCCCCTTCGCCTGTCGCTCCTGCAAATTCACCAGCGATAAGACCCATACCACATCCACTATCCCCAAACACAACTCCGACTCTAACCACCTGAAGTGCATCCTACTGAACACCCGCTCGGTCCACAGACACGGCACTGAACTCTGGGATCTACTCGACACCACATCACCGGATGTCGCCTTCCTTACTGAAACATGGATGAACGCATCATCAACACCCAACATAGCCATTGCCATCCCTGACAATTACAAGATCATCCGGAAAGACCGCACCGCCCAAACAGGAAGAGGCATCGCTATCGTCCATAAGAACACCATCAAAATCACGACCAGCTCCGACGATATCCTTACACCCACCGAACACCTCCACTTCCAGGTCCACACCGACCCCAGAACCACACTTAGAGGCACCCTCATCTACAGACCACCAGGAACCTGTAAACAATCCAGCGAAGACATCACTGACTTCATCAGTCCACATGCCCTCGCCTCCGAGAACTACATTCTACTAGGAGACCTCAACTTCCACCTGGAAAAGAAAAACAACAACAACACCACCACCCTTCTGGACAACCTGACCAATCTCGGCCTCAAACAACTTGTTGACACCCCCACCCATATAGCCGGACATACGCTCGACCCAA
This sequence comes from Lissotriton vulgaris, assembly GCF_964263255.1. NCBI lineage: Eukaryota > Metazoa > Chordata > Amphibia > Caudata > Salamandridae > Lissotriton > Lissotriton vulgaris. The sequence continues at coordinate 40,427 of NW_028255458.1, read as the reverse complement.
TCTTCACCTCCAGCAAACACATCTCCTTCGATCACACCACAGCTCTTCACTGGACGGACCACTGTTGTGTTCACTTCAGCTACAAAACAACCTCGACCCATAACCCCCACAACCTATCCCCCGGAGAAAATGGAACAAAATCACCACCGACCAACTCCTCAAATCACTCAACCAGAACCCACCCGCCCTCTCATCGGACCCAACCAAGCTGCCATCAAATTCAAACAATGGATCACTCACAGCGCTGACGAATTAGCACCCTTGAAAAACCATCACACCAAACAAAACAACAAAAAGGCCCCCTGGTTCAACGATGACCTCAAGAAATCCAAGAAGCTATGCCGTACTCTCAAGAAAACATGGAGAAAAAACCCAACCACCGACAACATGACCACCTTCGAGTCAGCCATCCGCAAACACCACCAGCTGACTCGATCCACCAAGAAATCAGCATTCAAGAATCGACTCGACAACAACGCCCATAACAGCAAGGAACTATTCAACATCGTCAAGGAATTCACCAACCCCACCGCAGCCTCAAACGACATCACTCCCTCCCAAGACCTCTGCGACTCATTGTCCTCCTTCTTCTACAACAAAATTGACGACATACATAACAGCTTCGTAAACAATTCCAACGAACAATCCTCTCCACCGCCCTCAGAACCTAAACCACCCCCCAACCACCTTAACGCCTGGAACCCAATCACCACTGAAGACACCGTCCGCCTAATGAATTCCATCCACTCTGGCTCGCCAACCGACCCATGTCCCCACCACATTTACAACAAAGCAGACTCCATCATCGCACCCCATCTCTGTGACATCATCAACTGCTCCTTCAACTCTGCTACCTTCCCAGAAAGTTGGAAACATGCCGAAGTCAGCGCCCTCCTGAAGAAAACCACAGTAGACCCCTCTGAACTTAAAAACTACCGCCCTATATCCCTCCTCCCATTCCCGGCTAAAGTCATTGAAAAAGCCGTCAATAGCCAACTCGCCACCTTCCTGGAATCCAACAACTCCCTCGATCCATCACAATCCGGCTTTCGAGCCAAACACAGCACCGAAACCGCCCTCATCTCAGCAACAGACGACATCCGAACACTACTGGACAACGGAGAAACAGAGGCCCTCATTCTACTCGACCTCTCCGCCGCCTTCGACACTGTCTGTCACAGCACCCTCATACAACGCCTCAGCAACATTGGCATAAAAGGTAAAGCCTTGGACTGGATCATCTCATTCCTCGCCGGAAGAACCCAGAGAGTGCGCCTCCCCCCATTCAAATCAGAGGCCACCGAAGTCATCTGCGGTGTACCACAAGGATCATCACTTAGTCCCACCCTCTTCAACGTATACATGAGTCCACTTGCCTCCATCGAGCGTCAACACAACCTCAACATCATCTCCTACGCTGACGACACCCAGCTGATCCTTTCCCTCACCAAAGACCCCAACACCGCCAAAACCAATCTTCACGAAGAAGTAGCCATATGGATGAAAAACAGCCTCCTAAAACTTAACTCAGACAAAACGGAAGTGCTCATCCTAGGATCATCCCCTCTGCTTGGGATGACTCATGGTGGCCTTCGGACCTGGGCTCCGCACCCATACCCACAGACCACTCTCGTAACCTAGGCTTCATCCTAGACTCCTCCCTCTCGATGACCAGACAAGTCAACGCCGTCGCATCCTCCTGCTTCAACGTACTTCGCATGGTCAAAAAAATGTTCCATTGGATCCCCACCAAGACAAGAAAGACTGTCACTCACGCTCTGATTACGAGTCGACTAGACTACGGAAACACCCTCTACGCCGGAATTACAGCCAAACTACAGAAAAAACTCCAACGCATCCAAAACGCATCGGCGAGACTCATTTTGGACATCCCTCGCCAAGATCACATTACCGGCCACCTGAAAGACCTCCACTGGCTTCCCGTCAACAAGAGAATAACATTCCGTCTCCTCACCCACGCACACAAGGCCCTCTACAAACTAGGACCCGAATGCCTCAACACTCGACTATCCTTCTATACACCCAACCGCCAACTAAGATCCTCCAATGAAGGCCTCGCCGCAGTCCCGCGTATCCAAAGGTCCACCATGGGAGGCAGATCCTTCTCCTACTTAGCGGCCAAGTCCTGGAACTCACTCCCCACTCACCTCCGCCTCACACAGAACCACATCTCCTTCAGAAAAGAACTTAAAACCTGGCTATTCGATAAATCATGAACCCCCTCCCCAAGCGCCTTGAGACCCTCTGGGTGAGTAGCGCGCTGTACAAATTCTTGAACTTGAACTTGAAGTGGGCGTCACTGGGCAGTACTGCAGGTAAAATATCACTGATGTGCACATTGTGATATTTACAAGGAGGCCCACGAATTTTAGCAGACGTTACTTTTTGGTGAAAACAGCTGTTTTCGCCAAAAACTAATGTCTGCTAAAATGACTTACCTATACTTTACATTGGCGGTGGATCATGCTGATACGACCACAGGGTCGTATCAGCAAGGTTATCGCGGGAAAACCAGCGATGTTCCATGGAAAACACAGCTATCGCTGGATTAATTATCGCCATTGTGGTATGCTTGTAAATACAGCTCTAGCATGGCGATAATTACCAGAGATAGCCGGCGATAGCAATTCTCACGCTGAGACGGGCCAGCGATAATTATCTCTGCCGCTTGTTAATATGCCCCTCTGATCTTTAGGGTCCTTATCCTTCTTTAGAATTGAGATCATCACTGATTTCTTGAATCTTTCTGAAACTCCTGTTCCAGCCAAAACTTGGTTGTACAGTAATACAGAGAAAGGGGTGAGTTCATTTAAAAACAGCTAATATACTTCAATAGGAATCCCATCATTGCCACTCGCCTTCCCATTCGCCATTTTTTTTAATGATTTCACTCAGTTCTGTGATTGTAATCGGTTCACTCAAAAGCATTGCAGAACCGGCTTTTTGTAGACCTCCCCCCACTAGGAGAGTCAAAGCCAGTGGTGCAGGGGATACCTTAAAATCTACGGGTTCTTCTTGCTTTAAATCATACATTACCAAAGAGACCAGGATAACCAGCCGTGGAGGGAAGTAAGTTATTTATTAGCTCAAGCTAAGGACAGAGGTCCCAGAATGGTACAAAGACAATTCTACGGAGACTGCTGTTTTACTCCACACATATTTATAGCGCTAGCCATGCCCATTTGTTATAATACTTTATTCGATAAATTTTATCATAAAAGTAAATACATTTCCGATCATAAAACAACTTTAAAATTCATATATCCAGATTCAGTCAATAAAAACGATAAAAAAGCTTATTTACAATAAAAAAAAGAACCTAGAGGATCTAAAATGCTTTGGTGAAATAGACATATACATGTAATCTGACTGAGCTACAGTTGGCTAACTCATTTTACTCTTTAAATAGCTTAGTACGTATCAGCCAGGCCCTTCCCAGGTACTTTGCAACCCCACAAACAATGTTCAGAGATGTTGTATCTGTTGTGAGGATGCGTTGGGCCATCCTACATTGTCTTTTACCCAATTATTTACATACTGGTTTCAGCCATCTTCTTCTAACACCCTTGTATGCTTTGCAGGCCAACAAAAAGTGCGTTAAGGACTCACTGGGGCATGAACAACCTGGACAGGTAAGTTGATGGGACCGTAGATTTTTCCATCTCTCAGTAAATTCATGTAGTGGGAGTGTCCCATATCTCATTTTTAAAAAGAGAGATCTGTCATTTGGAATTTGTATAAAATCTAAAAATGGTTCAAGCTTCCTAGTAGGTTTGTGCTCTAGAAATTGGTTAGTTAAAGCACCCCACTTTGTGCTATGCATTTCCTCCGCCTGGACCAACTCCCAGTAGATTTGTTTGACAGTTTGTTTGGGTGGTGGGGATTGGGACAACCAAGATTCGCCCATTCCCAGGTCAATGACCAGCTGTCTCAGTTTGTTCAGCCACACAATCTTCTTTGAGCTGTTCAAATTAATAAGTTTGTCCAACACTAAAGCATAGTTTGCCCGTTCGGGTGTCCTTCTCAGGTGCACCTAAAACAATAATGGACGAAGGCGAACTATGTCTTTGATTGAACGTTTACCCATATCATGGGGGAGGGGCATTAAGGGTGTTGAAGGAGGGAGGGAAACTAAATCCCTCAAAAACGTGTTCTCGGCTTTGACCAGATCCGTGGTATTCTCAAACCCCCACATTTCTGAACCGTAAACTGCAGAGGCTAGTCCCTTCCCTTCGTATACCACGAGAGCCGGGGCCATCGGTTTACTGATAGAGGTTTGCTGGTTTCTCAGGATTGCTCCTGCCACTCTTTTGTGGTTTAGAAGCATTTTGGCTAGATGGGAGTCCCATTTCATTCTGTTATTAACCCTGACTCCCGGGTAGTCAAATGCCTCCACCACCTCTAACGGAGATCCATTAAGGGTAATAGTAATCCTCCTTGCTTTTTTTGATAATGACAATACTATCAACTTGGTTTTGGAGGTATTGATAATCAGACCCCGTTCTTCACAGAACATACTAAGTCTGTCCAGCAGTTTCTGAAGACCCGAGGGGGCTTTAGACATCAGGAGGGTATCATCTGCGAAGAGGAGGGTAGGTGTTTTCTCCCCCGCCAGGACCGGGGCGTCGGCTGGGTCCTCTCTCAAATGGTCTACCACCCCATTGATAAAGAGAGAGAACAAAGTCGGGGCCATCACACAGCCCTGTCGGACCCCCCTATTCACAGGTACCCTCCCTGTTAGTTGTCCCTGGCTCCCCCATCTGATTTTAGCATGATTATCCTCGTGAAGTTTCTTAATAAACTCGAGGAGATATCGTGGGAAGCCCATGTCCTGTAACACCTGCCAAAGCTTGTCACGGGGCACCAGGTCAAAGGCGGTTTTCAGATCTATAAAGGCCAGGTATAAACTGCCTTTCGCGATGGTCACAGATTTCCAGTATACCGCAAATAATCTGAAAACCATTCATCGTACCCACCTTTTGCCTGAAACCCGGATGAAAATGAGTCAAAATATTCCCTTCATCTAGCCAAGACCCTATTCTGGAGACAATTACCCTGCCCGCTACCTTCTGGACCGCATTGATTAAACTAATCGGCCTGTAGTTGGCAGGATCCTCCCTGGCACCTTTCTTATATATGGTTACGACTTCAGCTCCCTTCCACGACTCAGGGACAGAATGACCCTGTACGATCAGATTCATTAGAAGGGCAATGAAATTGGTCCACAGCGTAGGGTCATATAGGAATAAATAGCCCGGCAAGCCATCCGGCCTTGCGTCCTTTCCCGGGGCTATGTTCTTAATAGCTAGATGTACCTCTTGAATGTTGAAGGGTTCAGCTGGGGCATAATTCTCTAAGGCAAATTCGTTTTTTGCACCTTGCGTTTGGTCAGATTCCACCTCACCGCAATACAATTTAAAAAAAAATTTAAAACCATTGCTGCTCAGTTATGTGATTTGGGACGGGCTCAACTCCCCTTCTATTAAGTTTATTTATCAAATCCCAAAACAAAGTTGAATCCTTTGAACGGGCCGCTATTTTAAGCTGTTGCCAATGATCTTCCTCCCAGGCCCGCTTTGCCAGATGTACAGTATTAATGTACTCCTATCTAGCAAGCCTTACGGCTACAGGATCCTTTCTGCGGAGGGCGACGGTTATGGCCTTTCTCTTTTTCCTACACACGGCCGTATACCATAAGTTACCACATTTGGTTACTTTGTTCTTGTGCCCTCTAGATTCCCTAGCAATAAAGAAAGAACCCAATTTCTCTATTAAGCTCCTGTAGGAATCGCTTAAGTGTGGACCCTGCTCTTTACCCTGGGTCGTATTAAGTGATAAGAGTTCCGTGCTCTTTAATTGTACTAACTCTTTAATACTAATCAGTATGTCCTCCTGACATGCAACCTTCTGCCATTTTAGTCTGCGATTACAATTAGAAGGGACCACCTCTTTTGTTGTCAATAATGGTACATTAAATACTTCTCCCATGTTTTCCCATCTAATTTTCATACATAGAGGATTGTGGTCACTATCCTGTGATTGAATGACCTCCGTTTCTACTAGGTTCCCCCAAAGGCGGGTATTAAGCAATATGTAATCAATACGGAGAGGCTACTAAGTCTGTTAAAGGTCATTGCCCCATCTGGGTCAGAGATGGTCCTACCATTCAATGCTCGTAGATTATATTCTATTGTTAGAGCATTAATTTGGATCGCCCTCAGAGTCCATTTACTAATTGGCGCCAAACTCAGTGGGGGGATAGACTTCCTCGCATCCTCTTCACTGATTCCCAAAAAATCTTCCTCACTTAGGGGTTCATATGTGCAATTGAAATCGCCTCCCACAATAATGTTGGACAGGGGGAAATACCCGCTAGCGCTGTTTCTAGCGATGCTATAGTAGATGACGTTTGTGCCCCTGGGGTGCCTCTAGCATACATATTAAACAGCTCCACAGTAATATAATTGTGGGGACCTTTAACAGATAAATGTAAGATATCATCCGAAACTGAGCAAATAGAAAGAATCACCCTACCAGGTATGATGAAGGGTGGTCCCAGATGGGATCCGCTTTTGATAGGGGGGGGAGGAAAGTCAGGGGAATACCTGAGACCAAAAGGATGAATGGACCACAAAGAGGATCATAGAAAATATATATTTTTTATTTATAATTTAGTTAATTTTGTGCATTTAGTCATATTAACAATGTGTTCAAAGATTATACATGTTAAAATTCATAGGGTTATTAATGCTGTTCGTCATTTTTAAAGATCAGTTCATAAAAAATAAACATAAGGAAAAAATAGACAAGATATACAGTGTTCCACAAACTCCGGGAAATAAAACAGGGGGCTCAACAGGCACTCTTAGTCTAAAAATTCATTCATACTCTAACACATTCAGTCACTTCATACAGATAATAAAGAGCCTGCAACAAACAGGAGATGGAATTTATGGTTGCATGGACGTGGGTACACTTAATGAGAGGCAAAGAGATGAAATATTGTTGCCTTTCTGATGGTAAACGCCGTATTAACGCCAACGCGCGTTTCGGTGGGAGGCACCTTCGTCAAGGATGGCAAAAGGGAGCGGGGAGGGGAACACACAAGCTGAAAGAGTACAAATAAAGAATATTTGAGTATATCGCACAGTAAAAAATTAAATATTGCACAGATTATTACATGACATAGGTTGACATATTTTCAAGGTTTCTTAAGTTTTCTTAAAGTTTCCTCATCCGAAACTGAATTATGCACAGTAATAGCCCAATTCAGAGCCACATTGACCCATATCTGAAGGCACCCCGATGGTCGACCTTTCCCTAAGCAAGTTGCCGGGATAAAGTAGTTGGAATACCCTGACTTATATAAGGGGATCAAGCTCCAGGTCTCCTGGAACATGCAGATCTTGTACTTGCTGATAAACTCATTCCATTTTGGGATGGCCAGATTCATTTGGAGACCTGCTATGTTCCAGGAGAGGAGCCGGATCACACTAGGATTTTCTTCCTCACCACTGAGCGAGGCCTGAAAACCCCGACCCGTCACCTCTAAACTGGGGGAGCTTTGAGCTGAGCTCATTTCGTGGGTCAAATTCTCAAACTCAAGTGGACCTGCAATATCCAGACCAATCTCTTCCATGCTCACATGACTTGTGTTTGCACTGGTAACAGTAATCAAATTCTCGAACTTGCCCTTGTTATGTGTTTTTACTGGGCAATTCAAGTAATTACCCTTGGATAGTCAATCTATTTTATTTAATTCGGAATCATCCTGCATCCTAACTATAGACCATAGAGGCAAGTATCTAATTTGGATGTTAGAATGCTTAGGGGGGCATGTTCGATACTCTAGGGCCACTAAGTTCTCCGCAATTGCTGCATTACTTAGCTGTATTTCAATGCAGTCTGTATGGGAGCTAAACAAGGACAATCTTTAATCATGTCATCCCTGATAATTGATCTGCACCTCCTCACATGGCGTAACCAGTGGATTGCTTTGTTGTGAATAGATTCACTGTTCTCATAACCAGCGTCCCTACTAAGCTTTGGAACCCTGGTCATGTAAACAGTTGCCTTTGGGTTTCTGGGGTACTTATTATTAGGTTGAACGCTCAGTGGATCACCAACCCTCATCCCTTTTTTAGCCAGAGTCACGCAACTGGCATCTATTTTACTCAGATGTGAATCCCTACACTTTGCTGTTACTCCCCGTAATTTTGTAACATCTGCATAAGAGCCAGAGCTAGGCTGCCCAGCGTGGTTATTACTGACAAATGATCTTTGGGCCGAGGTTCCTTTCCAAGAGTGAAGTTTCCCTTATGTTGGATGCTATTACCAGTGTGGGGAGTGTTAGGGATTGTGTATCTTTGGTCTTATGCACTTCCCCCTTCTGTGTTAGCTCCTTCAGCGTTTTTTTTATAGAGGCCAGTTCCCTCTCCAGGTCTTCCATTTTCTTCAGGAGTATCCTGTTGGAGTGCAGGCATCTAGAGCATTCCTCAGGGCCTTCAAAATTAGGTTCTGATTCTCTAGACCATTGAGTTAAAACTTCAATTAAATCCCTTGATTCCCCTTCTAGGACAGCAAATCTATTGGAACAAGTGATACCTTTCTCACATGGGGCCACATTCGAGGCCTGATTTATGTTCTCTGGTAATTTGATAGGGGAGACAATCTTGATAGGAGAGTTAGACCCATTTGGTATCTCTGTGACACCTAGCTCGGTGGGGCCTTCGGAGGAGCTATGAACATCACAGATAGAGAGGGTGGGTAGGGATTTCTTATTAAAAATTGCAGGGATCACTTTACTCCGAATCTGCTTTGGAGCCCCAGTTAAAAAATCTGTTTTTTCCGTCAAATTGTTACTGGGGTTCCCCACTAGAATCTCTTCACATTCGCTAACAATAGCTTCAATACTTGTGAGGACGCAGTTAACGGCCGCATGTTGAACCCTTTTTGCCTTTTTCCCCTTTTTTGCCTGTATGAGTGCTGTTCCCCCCTCCATAGACTTTCTTTTACCCATTATTATCTACAAAGTTATAAATCAGACCCAGATTTGTACAATACACAGTTCCACATTTTGATAAGTTCCTCATTCTGACAAGTTCTTCGTCAGTCTTGTGGTGCAATCGTGGTCAGGGGACATCTGTTCTCTGATTGCACAATATCCACAGCCCCGTGCTTCCTTGCCCAACTGGTGTGGTCATGGGGCACAGCCTTGTGCTTCCTCTATTAGTTGGTGTGGTCACAGGGCACAGCCTCGTGCTTCCTCTATCAGTTGGTGTGGTCACAGGGCAGATGGTCCTGACAGGTTGAGTTACCAACAATGGACAGGATGTGGCTGAGTCTCTGGCACAACTGGGGGGTTAGGCACACAGGCAGCTTCTCGGAATCGGCTCGACCACACGGAGGAAGGAGGGTTGAGCAAGCTTCAGCAGGGACATCAAAAGTAATTCTTCATCAGGTTGCCGAGAGCATGGCAACACAAAATGGGGTCTTGATGGTCATTTTTAAGCACAGTTCAACAGTACCTCCTTTTGCCATGCAGAGGCAACAATCAGTCATCCTCTAGGTCAATGTCCATCATTTCCTGGACCTCTTTCTCGACCATCATCATGGCATTCTGGTGGTGTGTCAGGTGCAGGTGCATATCATCATGTGTACTTCTGGAATGAAAACGAACCAGCTGACTTAGACATATCAACTGGAGACCAACAGCCAGGGATAACTCAGGAAGAACCCTCAAAAGAGATGCGAAATTGCTATATAACAACGATGAAAGATATTAACACGTTTGTAACGTCTAACTTGGATGTCACTACCACAAACAAGTTGTTGTCGCAATCTATGGAAACTATTCAACAAGACTGCCAAGATAGGACTGAGCAAGCATTTCAAAGGATCCCTCTTGAAGTGAAAGTTGAGATAAATAAAAAGTTGGGCACAGCCACTGATCGCTCCAAAGGAGCCCTCAGACTAACAACACACTCAAGGAAAGAACAAATGATATTAGGACCATAGGGGAAAAGTCAGAAGGACCTCAAGGAACTAATAACCCAGCCTCAAACACGATTGACAATGCTGGCATTATTGTCAATACCAGGGAGGAACCTATAGACTCCGGGGTAGCCGAGCAACCCAAGCGTGAAAATGCCCAAACAATAGAAATAGGAGTTAAACAACAGGATGCAGTGAAACCCTGGGATATCTTCTACCAAACATCAACCCTTACCTTAGAAGCCCTTCATTACCAATCAAAAAAATGGACATACAAATTGACCTTTTAAAAATGATGGCAAACAATGTGGCGGGAATTGACAACAAATTGGCCCAATTAAATGATCTGATAATCAGAGCACAAAGAGAAAATGAAAAAACAACCTCTGACTGCATTTATGTGCCTATCATGGACAAACTATCAGCCCTACCTGCAGTTCTAACAAGCATAATAGAAGACGCTAAAAGAAACATCGAACACAGTAAGGATAATTTTAAAACGAACATCGCTAGTATGAAGGGAATGGAAAAAATTACACCTAGGGTTGGTATGGACAACCGAAACTCAAAGAACCACAACAGCTAATAAGACAACCTGGAGATATAGTTAGTCTACCAATCTCCCAGGCAAAGGATCCATTGGAAAACAAAACTATGTGTGAAACTACGCGTAAAGTCTCCAAAAATGACCAAAATCATAGCGACACCGAGTCAGATGGTTTCTCTACGATGTCAAAACGCCAAAAGAAAAAACTGCGTAAAGCAAGAAAAAATGAGAAAACGAGGCTGAATATCACAAGTAACCTAGCCGAGGATCACACATTATCTACCTCAGGATCTAAAAAGAAAGATAAAAACAAAGTCTTCCCTATTTTCGGAAAAAAAACAATAATTGATCCAATTTTAATAAAATCTGAAAAAACAAATGAATCACAAATTCCGGTATGGGAAGAAAACAGAGTACTGGAAGTGCAAGTAATAAATAGTATGGCAGAGAGTCTGCAAATAGTACATAACCGAGATGAAAACCAAAATAAAGAAGAAAGAGAGTTAATTACTTACAATTCCGACAAAATGAATGGAACCATCTCTACCAAAGCGACAGAAATAATGATTCCCCACCTTAATGCTGGCATGAAGGAACACACAAAAAAAGACAGCGTCCTTATAGTGCGGAGGGCAGAAAGCATCCCTGAAATAACACCTGAACGAGACCATTTGAAGATTAAAAGTAGGGATGGGAATAAAACAATCAGCTACATTACGAAACAAATTGAGAAAAACGAGGTCGCTAATCGACACATCCCTAAAATTAGTGAGAAACTTAAATTTACACCAGAATTCCGCTCTAGAGGTAGACACAACATTCTTAATCGAGGGAATTTGCTTCGACTTTTTAAATTTATACCCTCACTGAATAACATTGTAAGTAATGACATTATATCTGTACAATTTATGGAGGACGACCAGAGCAGCCAGACTCCAACCTTAATCTCACTAACATCATTATCCATAGCTGAACAGATAATGAAGGAGCAAAAGACATTCAAAACCTGGGGCATAATTCTTACCAAACAAATCCCAGAGATTTACCCTACCTCTTTTATAGAAGTTGATACATCACTGAAACAAAAAATGGTAGGGACAAAGATTGTATCAGTCTTAAAAAATGCACTTGGTAGATCACCAGTAAAAAATGTATGTCCCACTTCGCAAAACGCGGTAGAAAGAAATCTAGAAATAAACGAAAAATGGATCAACATAGCACTCCATAGTAACCAGACACAATGAAATGGTAGTCCATTACAAACAGGAGCTAATGGCAAAAACAAAGAAACAATAAGACTATGTTCATGGAACATTAATGGTTTGAGGAGGAAAATTCACAATGCACTTATAGACTCTATAGTGGGGAACCCAAACATCGTAGTGTTGCAGGAAACATGGGAACTTAATCCATTTATGCTACAGGGTTATGCCGGCTACTATGAAAATGCAAAAAAAGAGCAAAGGTTCGAGCGAGCCAGTGGGGGGCAGGCAATTTTCATATCTAATGCGTTGAACATCGACCACGAGCAAGTGGAGATAGATGATTCGAACATTCTGATGTTTAAACTTAGCTACAAAATAAACAATCAAAATCCTAGAACACAATATTTGACTACTGTTTACATACTGCCCACAATCAAGAGTAGGGAGACAATATGTGGAACCCTGAACAATGTTCTAATTGATAGAATGCTCGAGGATCCGATAGCAGATTTTCTGATTACCGGGGATTTCAACCTCAATCTAATGTCATCACACCTAAGAGATGAAACCACGCAACTTCAAAACCACCAATGGTTAATACCCGAGCAAGATCTAGGGATTGATAATAATTGCAACAAAAATAAAACGGGACAGAAATTCATAAAGGATATGGAAGCTATGGGTCTTCGAATACTGAATGGTAGAGTAAAAACGGATGTTCCACCAAGATTTAGTTACTTCGGGCACAAGGCAAAATCCACGATTGATTAGACCATAACAACATTATATATGTTCCATAACATCACCTCATACCAACTAATGAAAGTAAACGAAAGTGATCATGCCCAGCAGTCAATACTAATGGATATTGGAATAACTATGAAAAAGACTTACCAGATGGTCCAAGGGCATTTTGGTACTATTAATTATAAAAAACTGATCTGGAACATTGGTAACAAAGATGTAATGAATGATCAAGTGGAAAAGATCTTGGAAAAATGCCTGCAAGATACTGCATCAAAAACAGCAATTGAACAATGGGAAAATCTGACTGGGATGTTGACTAAAACACAAGGGCAAACTAAAACAAAAAAGCTTAAATACGGGAATGAACCTCAAAAGGAAAATGAAGCTAATTTAAACCTGCTGCATACAATAAGGACACTGAAGAAAGAACGAAATAGGATTATCAGACTAAGGAAGAAACAGGATGTAAAAGCAGAAAACCTTGGAAACCTAAAGTTATTAAATCAGAATTTGAAAAAATTATTATCGGGTGAGAAAAACAAAGCGAAACAAGCTAGATGGGCAAAAATATTCCATGCCAGTAAACAGAAGAATTCAAGAGACTTCTGGTACATTATCAATGGCCTTGCTAGACCCAACAAGCAAGCAGTCTCATCACCTTTAACTGAGCAGGAATGGGACAAGTTCCTGAGGAGACATTTGAACCAAGACTCTATACACACATCTTCACTGGAAATGCAACAGGGGCGTAAATCCGACAATGAGAATGACATTACTTATCAAGATAGTGATACGGATATGCAATTTCCTATAGAAAAAGAAGAGATAATGAAACTTATAAAACACCAGAAGAACGGTGCCCCAGGACCAAATGGGATTCCGTTTGCCCTCTTGAAAGAAAATTCAGAATTATGGGCAACAATCCTACAGAAATTGTATTTAGAAGTCGTGCTGACAGGAAAGGTACCCAAGTCATGGCGCGGATCCCTAATAACCCCAATCTTTAAAAAAGGAAATTGGGCACTGCCAGAAAACTACAGGTTGATCACACTGCAAGACTCTGATGCCAAGCTATTTGCCAGAATAATATTAACTAAACTAACTGATTGGGTGACGGAAGGAAAAAGAATGCCATTAAATCAAACAGGCTTTATACGAGGATTAGGAACTACCACTTATACACTGGTTCTCGCCCTACTTATGAGCAAATCGCTTAGATTAAAGCAACCCTTGTATCTTTGTTTTATAGATTTTAAATCTGCTTTCGATTACGTCAACCGAAAACTACTCTGGAAAAAGCTAGAAAAAATGAGAATTCCAGTTCCCCTACTTAAGCTAATTCGCCTTCTATACTCTATACTGAGGGTGAGGATGGGCGATGGGCACACACTATCCAGGGAGATTCCAGCAAATGAAGGTTTGAAGCAGGGCTGCGTTTTAGCCCCTCTTCTTTTTGTGGCTCACAAGCTTGATGTATGCGGACAACGTCATACTTATGAGCCACACAAAAGTGAGCCTCCAGAGCTTAATGAGAAGGACCTATACCTACTCAAAAGAGAATGGAATGGTTATAAACGAGACCAAAACTAAGATTATGGTAGTGGCCAAAAACACTAAGATGAAACATAAAAGCAAATGGTTCATGGATAAAATTGAACTTGAACAAGTTGAGGTCTATAAATACCTAGGCGTATTATTCGATGCAAAGGGCAATTACCATCTACAAAAAACTGATGCTCAAAGAAAAGGGAACGCACTAACTGCTGCATTTAGAACTGTGCAGAAGTCTCTTCCCAGCCTGACCTATGGTCCTCTCCTGAGCATTGTTGGTGCAAAACTCTTACCAACTATTACATATGGTAGTGAAGCTCTAATGGGTAAAGACAGTGATACTTTGAACAAAATCATAACCAGAGTATACTGTGCGCTTTTCCATCTCCAAGTGAACGCTTCCCCGGCGCAAGTAAGGTTGGAGTTTGGCCTAACAAATCAACAGTTCACAAGGCAAGGCTATTTTATTAAAGTCTGGAACCAGATAAAAAGTGACCACCAAAATGAAATATCGTTGCTCCTATGGAGAGAAATAAAGAAGGACACTAACTCTAGTGCAGCTCTTTACCTTAGAGATGCAATTAATGAGTTTGGGGTCATGTCTATATGGGAAATGAATATAACCAAGTCATCATTTAAGAAAATCATTAATAAAACCGCACACCACCTATCCATTCTAAAGGATAAGGCTACCCTTATCAAGAGAAAACATGCCTGGACGGTGCTAAATGGCTATAAAAAGAAGGAGATACAACCATATCTGAAAACCCCATGGACGGAAAAAACAAGCAGGTGCTCCTTAAAGCGAGATTTGGATCCATGCCAGGGCTATGTCATCTCACCCCATGGGAATTTCAAGAAACACAAACGAAATGTAGACTATGTAATACGGGCGAGGAAGACATTCAACTACTTCTGTGTATCTGCCCTGAACTCCTTCAAGAGAGAAAAACATTGCTTAAGGTTCCTCTCAAATCACGCGGCATACGGACATGCAGGCAGGCCGTGATTAAGTGTATGGCCTCAAATGATATTGTTTTAAACGCTTCCTTTGGAAAGTTCCTACTGTTAGTTAAAAGGAAACTCAGAGACGTAATTATTGCAAATACTTAGTTGTTTGTAAAGGTCACGAAATGACATTTTATGTGATTTTATCCTGGAATATATGTTTAAATTGGCCTTGCATCTTCTCCCCTCAATTCATTAATTCATGGCGTTGGTTCACCGTCTGTGGTCCAGTCCACCTAAAACTAAATGAAACAGCTTTTATTTTTCTCGCAATGACCATGTATCCATAATCACTTAAGAAGTCTTTGCCCCATTGCAGGCAGTCCTAAATTCAGAGCACCAGACCCTTTCAGGAATGTTCCATCAGTTGCTTTTACTAATAATTAAGTCATTTATTTTTATTTTTATTTTGGAGTTTATTTACTCCTCCTGGCCACAAGTTGGAGGGTGGTATGGGGTATGCATGTTATACTTTATTCTCAAAACCAACCTCTTCAGCATAAATGTAGTCACTAAGTTATCTCCTTTTATCGCTATTTATGTCCTGGTGGGTGCCTAGCCTTGGAGAGATGGCTTTATTGAAGTACTGCGCCCCAGTAGCTGCATTATTTTTCCCTGTTGGATACACCTCCATTCATTTTGAAAACATATCCACCCACACCAGCAAATATTTAAATCCATTCACTGGGAAGCAACATGCATCTGCGCATTCATCCTCCCTTTTGCAATATCAGAGGGTCCTTTTCCAGTCTTGTAAGGGAAATGAACATACTGCGTGGGGACACAGGCCTATATCTCATCCTGGTAGGCCCATACTCTCTTCATTAGTCAGCTCACATCCATCGTCAATCCTCCCTCTAAGTTCATCTGTTGTTGGAGACCATTGTGCTTCCTTTACATTAGCTTACAACAATTGTCTCTGAATAAGCTGTATTGTTTTTGGGAATGCTTTGTTCATTAGTCCCATCTGCACTGGCTGTAACATGCTTTCATTTAATGTTGTCAGCAATGGCATCATCTTTGGCTAACTTAGTATTAGCTCCTTTGTAGGCTTCACATTTTATTACCGCTATCCTGGTGTATAATAATATTGCTTTTAACAAGATCCTTATTAAAGGGCCATTTTAATAAGGCACCCTGCTTCTGTTATGCATCCGTGGTACTTCCACAGCTGGCCACAAATAAGAACTGCAAAGCATAATGTGAGTCAGTTTAAATGTTAACAGTTTTACCCTTTGACTAGTATTCATGCTTTTGTCACAGCATACAGCTCATCTTATTGGGTAGATGTTCCAAGTGGCAGAGCTGCACTTCAGCTATTGCTATAGCATACCCTGCTCTGTAATCAGTGTCTATCAGTCTGCTGGAGGAACCATCAGTGTACCACTCCTATAGACTAACTTTTTTAATGGTGTCTAATCTTGGCGTGGAGCTGTTTTCTACAATCTCAACACCAACTTACTTGGGGGTCTTATCTTTTTCTAAGAGAATGGATCTCATCAGAATAACCTATTACAGGTAATTCTTTTGACAAATTAACAGGTGGGCATCTTACATGGTGCCTTTACAGCCTGTGTGCCTGCTAGCAGAAAAATGGTGTGTCGATTCAGACAGCAACAACTGCACCAAATATGGCACCTAGCCAATACAGGTATAGTCCAACACAATGAGAACCATCCTCTCCACCATCACAGCTGCTGAGTCCTAGTCACTGCAGAAAGCAAAGTCAGATAGCTGTGTCTCACAGGCCTTTCTTTTCCAGCTGTGTCAGCACATCATTGGCAGCATCACTTCATTTGCAATGTGATTTTGCTCTGAAACAGAGATGGAAAGGCAGTTTGTAGTCAGGCAGTCCCCGTGAAGGTGCAGTAAACAATGTCTCTTTCAATTTCTTGAAGCAGTTTGCACATTCATTTTGCAACAGTCATAGCATCTGCATTCATTATCCATTGGTGGCAGCAGTTCATTATCCCCAGGAAGGACATCATTCCTTTCTTGGTGGGCAGGAGCTGAATGCCCTGAAACAATTTAATTCTGTCAGGTGATATGCTGCGGGTACCTTGGAATATCACAAAACCCAGGTAAGTCATCTCTTTTTGGCAGCACTGGCATTTTGACAATGAGGCGTCTCTTCTCTCCTGGAGGTAGTTCAGCAGAGCTACAGTGTCTTTTATCACAGACTTTCACAGGCCTCAAGTGATGGAGATGTCACAAGGAGGCTATCAGCTTATTGCAAGACAATGCACAACCTTCCAGGCATAGGTGGCCCAAGTCTCTCTTTACTGCCTGCGTATTGACATTGGCACTCACAGTGAAAGAAGTGGACTTGCTATCCCAGTGTGACGGCAAAGAGGTTTTCACCAAGTGGATGGACTTTAATGCTAAAACCCACTGAGAAGAGAAAAATACTCTGCCTCTACAGGTATAAATAATAATATTGTACTGGTGTCAGGCACAACAGGCTCTAAGGGAACCACAAATTCAAGGTAATCACTTTATGGGGACAGCATGTTTTCACCAGCCTCTCTTTTTTTTTTAAATGTTATTTATTTTAAATATCACTTTGTGGTGCGGACATTATATCCTTCGGTATCAAGTTTGCGCTATATAAAACTTTATAATAAATGTATCCAAAACCTCCCCATTCCCTAGATCTATAAACTGATTGTTAGTTATGTGTCCATCCATCCATTTTCTTTTCATATGTAACAAACTGCAGTCTAACAGCATCATTCATCATCTCTCAACACATCCATACGAACTCTACAGAGGTTGTACACAACAGAGAATCCTTACTGAAGCAAGTGCCCTGTACTAACCTGTCGTTAGGTATTTTGTGAGTAAATTCCATTTATTAAAAATATGTATATATACATTCACTTAAAAAACCACAGGTTTCAGGCCTTATATAGTTAGGAATCAGCATTTAAAAACCATTGAAATTGCTCCTATATAGTTAGTTGTACTAACTATATTTCGCGCACCCGCAATCCACTGCTGATGATGTCACATATTACATCATTCATGACATGACATATATAGCCGCTTGGGGAAATCAGATGCAGCGTGT
This sequence comes from Lissotriton vulgaris, assembly GCF_964263255.1. Taxonomy (NCBI): domain Eukaryota; kingdom Metazoa; phylum Chordata; class Amphibia; order Caudata; family Salamandridae; genus Lissotriton; species Lissotriton vulgaris. The sequence goes on along the minus strand of NW_028255458.1, from coordinate 22,285 downwards.
TGTCTCCAGCATGCAACGAAAAGCAGACACGAGCCCAGGTTGAGTGCAGAAAGTAGCGTTTATTTCTCGTTAGTCAGCCATAACGCATTTCACCACCGGAGTGGCTTGATCATATGACAACGTTCAAGCATTAAATGGACCATTAAGACAGCTAGCACCCTATGCACGTGACTGTGGTAGTGATAGACATAAAGAAAAGGTGAAATACAACTATTTTCCTTCCTTTGAAAAAAGACTTGCTTTACAACAAATTAAGCTATTAAAAGCAACGCATTGACCATCTGATTGAAATTTTGAAAGTATCTCAGTAAAAAATATACGTGTAGTGACCAGGGTTATTAACCATCGTAATTTATAAGAAAAGAAACTCATAGCTTATATGCATAAATAACGGTATAAATACCTAGACAATTTCACAACATTGAGTTTGATAAGAAAAGTAAATATATGCATATAGAAATATATAAGTACATGTTCTTAAAATTATTATTTTCATACAAAAATAGATTCAGTATAAAAATTAATTTCATATATTTACACGAGTATTTTTACCCGATGGTTAAAGCCTGTAGGTCATAACATAATTTTAGCATAAATGCTTAGTTGTGGTATGTCTGAGTATACTATATTGTGAACAGCCCTCATGGGTGTGTAGTAACCCATAATCAAAAACATATGGTGGTTAAGGGAAAATATTGGTTAAAGTGCCATTAGGTATATATATATATATATATATTTATATATATTGTTGCGAAATTATATTTATTTATATTAAAGTTGTGAAATTTATCCCGTTATCTCCCACGTTAGTGGAAACATGAGATTCTCCTTGGGCATGTCTGATATCTTCATCCTGAAACACTGTGCAACAATAAAACTGATACCATACTCTTATCTACTCTCTGGTATCTATGCAGCACCCCTTGCTAATGTTATTCAGTGGAATAAACCCACCCTGCATATCTCCTGCAAAGTTATTATTTTTAAAAAAAACAGTGATATCCTAAACAGATCTGTGGTGTCCAATATAGTTCCAGGAAGGTTAATGTGATATCCCTAATATTATTACCATGAATTGAGAATTAATTGTTACCCTAATTTCCCTAAGCACATTATAGATTTAGACATCATTAGAGCAAATGTTTACATTTACCTGTAGTGCTGTACCCTACAATGGTAGAATCAGGATATTTAATTAATATAAAGTAATTTAAGTTGTTTAAACTACTCTTCAACAATACAAGCAGGTATTATATCTATGTTTTTTCTTTTAGGACAAGTTGCACTGGAGTTTGCATTTGCTTAACTTATTTGCTGTAGGCCAAAATAGAAACACATCTGCTGAAAAGGAATATGTTCCCCCTTCAATCAAACACAGCCCTGTACACACACACATAGTGGTTAACCTCAGCAGAAAATGCTCAAAATTCCCTGCGTGGACAGACTTTACATTACTTGTACAGGACTGCAGACACTTCTACAATTCTTTCTCTTAATAAAAGCATCCGCATTGTACACTTAGGACCATGCTCTTATGTTATAGGAGCAGCAGGAAAATCCCCAACTGCTAATTTTACAGGCATTCTAGTGGGTACATTTTCTGCAAGAATGTTTGCTAAGGAACACATGGGCATCTTGCCTGCGTTCCACTTTTCATGATCCAAACTATGCAGACTACTCATCCTCTCATTAAAACATCAGACAGGATGGGCAGTGACATAGCATATATATATTCATTTTATTAATGTTAACACTTTTTAAAACAGTATTACTGAATAGCCAATTAAATATATCATGGCTATTTCATAGACAGTTTAGGCAGGCTCAAAAGAGATTGAGGAAAAGAGAGGGCAGCCATATTTTTATTACCCTTAACTTATAGAGGAGCTAGCCTCCTCCCCCCCATTTTGACAGTAGGAAACCTGAAACAGGTTTCACTTCTGTCAACACTATCAACCCCTATTTGTAGCAACTGGGCATAAACAAACTCTGAGGAAGTAAATACCAGATTTAAGCCATTTAAACAGGTATACCCACCCGGCATTTCCCTTAGCATCAGGGCTACCTCCTACAGAGCAGGAGCTAGCCTGAAAATATCTCCAAATACAGCATTGCCAAAGCCAGTTGGTCTGAAATTGGAGGTCAGTCTCTTCATTTTTCTTTTCTAATGCATGCCTTCTTCTAGGCATGTTTTTTTTTTAAAACCCATATCAGTGTTGGAGCTGCTGGGCCCTCACCATTCTAACAAGCATTTCCAAAAACAAAAATCGTTTTTTTTGGTCTCAAAAATTACACATTGCCACGGGAATTCTGTGCACTGTGCAAAAACTACTTTGTGTGTCAATATGCTCCTTGTGAAACAGCAGAATACTGTCACTCACAGTGATGCCAGCTAATAGAGAGAGAGAGTGACAGGCATAATTTTAATATACGCAAAAGGTGCATGTGTACATTTGCGCATGAGTAAATCTGAATCTTTCTAAGTTCACTTTTCCTCCAACCACTTTTTTCTAACCCTGGAAGAAGTTTTTATGTCTGCCACTGTCAAGAGTACATTTCCAACCCTCTCATTATGAGAATATTTTAGAAGAATTGGTGCAAACTCTTAAACACGCAAGTCAATAGGTTTGCACAGACTCAAAAAGGTCATTCAAAACCTACTTTGTACTGGCTTCACTGTTCATAGTACTTAACATATTTTCTATATTTCATATTCTTACCTTCATTTGAATTTTTCTTTCCCGATGGTTTTTTTTAAAACAGCTTTCTAGTGCGCTTACCATTGTTTTCATCTGAGATCCTGTCTTGTGATGTCTGCTTTGTACTTACAATGTGCGCATACACCTGAAAGATAAATTCAAAACGTCTCCTGCAAGGGAAAAGTGTTAGGCCAATTTCCTTCTCTCATGCACTAATGCACCTATTTTTTTTTAATATAAATCATGAAACATAGAGGTTCAGAACTGAAGATCAATAAACTATTCAAATGCAGTCATTCATCCATGACATTACTATGCATATTTCAAAATTATTTCCCTGTGTGCCGGTGCAACCAGCAAACCAGAAGCTCCACTCACTATATTCTGGGAGGGTTTCTTTTTGTGGGTAAAATCAATACCCCCTCTTAGCATAGGGTCTCCTGAAAATGGATTTTATAAACCCCCCAAAGTCTAGCCATTTGTCAATATTTATTGACATAAAGTAACCTAGTTACTTATCAGTCACCTGCTTCACTACTTCTTATATGTGTAGGTACACATAAATTATTCTCTAACCCAGGCTCTCCTGCAGTGTATCCACATATCAATTAGTTTATTGATACAGAGAATATTTTTATAAAACATTCTCTACAGTCCCCTGTCTATTTTAAATGCCAGTCGATGCCCCTTTTATTAATACTATGTGTTAAATACATATTTGAAACACTGAAAGGTCACTTGCAGCTAGGCAAGTTAGTTATTTACTTTACATCTAACTTATCAACCGGTGACATCACAGTCCTCCAATATGTCCCACATTCTGACACCATTATGATGGGAAAATAATGTCACCCTCGCAAGAGCACATGAATGAAACTCACCAGGCATAGCAGGTTGGCTCAGAAACAGAGTGAAATTTATTTAATGGTCCCAAAAGCATGCATCATTGCTAATTAGCAAGGAGGAAGTCAGATCTGCCACCTTAGGGGCTCTCAGACTGCTTCTTCCCAGAATGACAAGTTTCTAGGTACCATACACTGTATAAAAATGCCATGTCAGCGGAACTAGAATAAGGCACCAAGCCAAAAATGGCTGACATGGATATGCAATGTCTACACCATGCAAAACAGCCAGATATGGGCAGACCAGAAAGGCAGGCTCTGCACTTTGTAACACTTGCACACCAGAATAAGAAATATCATGTAGTCAAGACAAGCAAGGTGACCTATAAGGGGGTACAGAATAGCTTGTTGAAGCTTGTCCAGTCAAGGTTAGATAGGAAGCCCTTTTGAGCTCCAGGCCTCATGTTTATGTGACCTTGTCTAAGAATGATATATTTTGAAGTACATACACATGAATTTATATGGATATTTTATATATATTTTCTAACAGTCATCCTCCTTGTTCTGAGTCTTATCGGGGACCTTTTTAGCAACGTAACATCCGCTCACCTGCATTTGATGCAATCTATCATGCATCACTATACCCTCTTCTATTTTCTGATCATCATAATTCTGTGCCTTTTGAATCACACTCATACGCATTGCTTTAGCTTCGCTTTTGTTTTTTTGTTTTTTTTGTTTGATTTCTTTCTGTTTGGACTCCTTGCGCCAAACCTGAAAGGAATCAAACATCGCAGGTCTAGCTTTTCTTTGAAACAACTTTTCCTCTAAATTATCTAATACAGGAGGTTCAAAACTACCGTACATTGGCCATTGTAATCGGGCCAACACCATGTTTAGCATAGATTTCATGATTAGGGGTCCCCAGAGGAAGAATCTCTCCAATGTGGAGTGCCGTGTACAACAACAATACAATTTCCGGAATTTACTAAGTCCAGGCATCTCTAGATGTGTATCCTGGGTCCAAACGTCAAAGGGTACAATTGAATATTTACAGCCTATAACTGTGCTTACCCCTTGGCTTCGGCTTTTGCAAAAGTCGAATCAAATACCAAAACAAATACAATTCACCAAAGAAGTGGGTCACTCCCACTCTTACCTGACCATTAATCTTCCATCACATGGCAAGTGTCACAAAGGTCTCGATCTCCAAAGACTAGGAACCAGAACTGGGGCGTCAGTCGGGGCCGCAGTCAGGTAGCCCATAGGAAGGAGTAATCACGCAATCGGAGACCTCGGGCCCACAAAGACAATTTTCAGCCAATGTAGTGGCGCGCCTCCCTTGGAATTCGATCACGGACCCCTCACGACCACCAGGTTTGATGACGACCACATTAGACGCCCCACGTTGAGGCACCAGATTGTAGAACCAGCATTTTGGAGACCCCCCCACTAGGAGAGTCAAAGCCAGTGGTGCAGGGGACACCTTAAAATCTACGAGTTCTTCTTGCTCAAATCATACATTACCAAAGAGACCAGGAGAACCAGCTGTGAAGGGAAGTGAGTTATTTATTAGCTCGAGCTAAGGACAAAGGTCCCAAATGGTACAAAGACAAATCTATGGAGACTGCTGTTTTACTCCACAGCTTACACATATTTATAGCGCTTGCCACGCCCATTTGTACAATACACAGTTCCACATTTTGATAAGCTCCTCATTCTGACAAGTTCTTTGTCAGTCTTGTGGTGCAATCGTGGTCAGGGGACATCTGTTCTCTGATTGCACAATGTCCACAGCCCCGTGCTTCCTTGCCCAACTGGTGTGGTCATGGGTCACAGCCTCGTGCTTCCTCTATTATTTGGTGTGGTCACAGTGCACAGCCTTGTGCTTCCTCTTTCAGTTGTTTTTTTTTATAGAGGCCAGTTCCCTCTCCAGGTCTTCCATTTTCTTCAGGAGTATCCTGTTGGAGTGCAGGCATCTAGAGCATTCCTCAGGGCCTTCAAAATTAGGTTCTGATTCTCTAGACCATTGAGTTAAAACTTCAATTAAATCCCTTGATTCCCCTTCTAGGACAGCAAATCTATTGGAACAAGTGACACCTTTCTCACATGGGGCCCCATTCGAGGCCTGTCTTATGTTCTCTGGTAATTTGATAGGGGAGACAATCTTGATAGGAGAGTTAGACCCATTTGGTATCTCTGTGACACCTAGCTCGGTGGGGCCTTCGGAGGAGCTATGAACGTCACAGATAGAGAGGGTGGGTAGGGATTTCTTATTAAAAATTGCAGGGATCACTTTACTCCGAATCTGCTTTGGAGCCCCAGTTAAAAAATCTGTTTTTTCCGTCAAATTGTTACTGGGGTTCCCCACTAGAATCTTTTCACATTCGCTAACAATAGCTTCAATACTTGTGAGGACGCAGTTAACGGCCGCATGTTGAACCCTTTTTGCCTTTTTCCCCTTTTTTGCCTGTATGAGTGCTGTTCCCCCCTCCATAGACTTTCTTTTACCCATTATTATCTACAAAGTTATAAATCAGACCCAGATTTGTACAATACACAGTTCCACATTTTGATAAGTTCCTCATTCTGACAAGTTCTTCGTCAGTCTTGTGGTGCAATCGTGGCCAGGGGACATCTGTTCTCTGATTGCACAATATCCACAGCCCCGTGCTTCCTTGCCCAACTGGTGTGGTCATGGGGCACAGCCTTGTGCTTCCTCTATTAGTTGGTGTGGTCACAGGGCACAGCCTCGTGCTTCCTCTATCAGTTGGTGTGGTCACAGGGCAGATGGTCCTGACAGGTTGAGTTACCAACAATGGACAGGATGTGGCTGAGTCTCTGGCACAACTGGGGGGTGAGGCACACAGGCAGCTTCTCGGAATCGGCTGGACCACAAGGAGGAAGGAGGGTTGAGCAATCTTCAGCAGGGACATGAAAAGTAATTCTTCATCAGGTTGCCGAGAGCATGGCAACACAAAATGGAGTCTTGGTGGTCATTTTTAAGCACAGTTCAACAGCATTCAGTCCTCCTCTCTGACTTTAGACAGGTGAACTGTCATAAAATAATTTGCAAGAGCTTGAGGGTCAACTGTCTGGACTTCCGCATATATCTTGCTAAAATGTGATATAAAAATGTTGGCAATTCCATCTTTATTATTCACCAGGCACCTATTAGTCGGATTTCTAATTTGTGGAATGGACTGCTTGCTCTGTTGCGTTTTTGTGGACCAAGCTAAAAATTTCCCGATATGCAGGCTTTCCTTGTACGCCTTTTGACGAGCAGCTTTACTTCTAGCAATTTCCTCAAGCAGAAAAAAACTTTGCAGCTCCTCCTTAGCCCTTAATAGTTCCTGCTGGAGTACCTCTTCCTCCAATTCCCCAGTTGACCTCCCCGATAGTTCTCTCCTAGCCCGCTCCACCGCATCCTGGAGTCCAGCAATCTTAAGTTTCCTTAACTTATAAAGATTAGCTCTGTATGCCACCACCAGTCGCCTAAACGTGGCCTTAAAAGCCTCCCACACCATAAAACCTTGCACCATATTCACATTCTCCTTGAAGAACCACCCTATAAAATCCCGGGTTTCATCGATCCATTTTTGATCTGATAACAGTGCTTTATCAAAATGCCACATATTTCTCTTTCTCCTGGGGGCGGGAAAGTGTAATACTAAGGATACTAAAGAGTGATCCGAAAATGGATTAGAGAGAATCAAGGATTTCCCCCTTGTGAACAGATTACTTATCAAGAAGAAATCCAAACGGGATGCTGTTTTAAATCCCACTGAAAAACACTTAAACTCCTTGGCTCCTGGATGATCTACCCTCCATGGGCCCAATAAAGCGAGATCCTCTGTAATAATTTTCAAGAACATGTCTGTTTTGGGTAATTGCTAGTTGTAAGTGTTTGTGAAAATAAAACAGTTCTACCAAGTTTGTGTTCACATGGCCATTGAACAATTTGCGTGAGAAATGTGAAAATAAAATGTCAAAATGCATTATAAAGAACTGTCAGTTTGCAAGCTCTTTGCTTGTGTGTGATTAAGGATACTTTGATCTTCTATAATGTTTAATTGTTGATGAAAATACACTTCAGAAACATTGTGTAGAGTACGTGATAAAAATCTAAACATTTTCTTATTGTGCATAATTTCTTCAGCTGCTGTGGATAATACTTCAAAGTGTGAAAGGAACAAGCCAAAAATCAAGCTCCAAAATCTGGGTGAAATTGCAAGTCATTTTAGAAAGATGGTTGCTAAAGTGGAGTAAAGGAAAGCTAGAAACTCTGATTCACAGAAGAACCTCCACCCCAAAAGGGAGTACTGGGAAGCCTGTGTGTGGACATTAACCATCTGGTAGCAACCTTTTATAGGTGCCCAGCATGAGCTCCATGACTATTGGTCATACTAACACAACAGTTGCCAATACAATTGCAAACACCCCAGCTCTGTAACAAAGACTAAAGCAAATTACTCTCCATAGGTGGGATCTGAGGGTTTTGTTAGAGATTTTCTTTTAATTTTACTGTATTTTGAGTTACATGTATTTCTACATATATTGTTTGTGCTTCTTATTGTGCTAAATAGAATATTATGTGAGTTTAAAAGTTTATATTTTGATGTATACCAGTCAAGTAACACTACAAAAAATAACTTTTAAAAAATAACTTAGTTGTGTTGGCTGATTTTTTTGCAATGTTTAATGATCCAAGAACAATATAACAAAAAATATGTTGAATCTATAAACTGTTTGATGAGAAATCTATGTTCCGTCATCTAAAAAACGAATTTAATATCCAGAAGAGTTGTTTTGTTTTATTACAAAGCAAAAAACCCATGAAATGTGGTCACTTAATATCACAACCAGTTTGGATGCCAACTTGTGTAAACTCTATTTTATCATTCTCTGCTGTATTATTAAAAAGTTGCAATTTCCACTCAATTTAATGTTCCATAAAATTGCAAATGTAGTGAATTGTTTTATTAGCAACATCTATTGCACACCAAAAGATGCAATTGTTTCAATAAAGTAATCTTAGATTACGTGTTGATAACACATTTTGGAGATGATGTAAGCATTAGAAAACATATATAAAATATATATTTTTTTTAACTATACTATAATTGTAGACAAATAAATATGAGGAACTACATAAGACTATTTTGTAACTATGATTTCAAGATTACTCATTGCTAGCACTTGACATTGCTGTAGGACAAAAACACATAGATGTATAATTAAGCAAAAATTCCATTAGAAGAAGCTATTATGCTGTCCAATAAAACATATAAAAATATAGGGCATTATAAGAGAACAAACATTAACAGCAATATTAACAAAACATATCAATAAGTCTGAAAACGCATGAAGAATGAGCTTTCAGAGTTAAACAATGGTTTTTTTGCTTTATACCTGCAAACTACTACTATTTTTAAAAACAAATTGGAGTAGTTGAACAATATACAAAATCTTTACCTTCAGATGACTCGTTATTTGGATTAGTTGGTGGCTTGGATGCTGAACCAACATGGTGTCTTAGGTACCAGCTCCTGTCAATGTTGGCACTTTACGGCGAAAACTCCTGATTCCCAGAGTTGTGTGCCCCCGTGAAGGTAGTAACAGGTAGGGGATCTGATGGCTGACACAGTAGAAGAAATTTTGGGGCCATGTCTGGTCCAGCTTACAAGTTCTCATGTCCACAGCTTGCCCCCTTCATCTCGAGTACAGGAGCCGCAAAGGCACATGAAGGCAGCTTTGGAGGGGCTAAGCAAAGGCATCGGGTGGCACGAGAACATCGAGGGGGGGAGTGGTCCGGTCCTAGGACTTGGCCCATCCTAGTGGACCCCATCACGCACTTGGGGCTAGGAGACTCAGCAACAAGCACCAACGCATTCAAGACTGTTGCGGCTGATGGAGGTGAGGAATGAGTGAGGGTCACCTCTCATAGGAAGGAGTTTTGTTGTAACATTGCAGGCCCACTCTTCTGATTATCGGTTGTTAAGCGTTGAGATGTAGAGAGTCTGCGGTGGGTGGAGGCTGCCCTGAAACCCTCAGTTGGAGATGCATGTGACCTACTAGTGTCATGGTGGGACTGTGCCTCCAGGGTTTGGTCAGGTGGAGCCCCTTCCACTGACAGCACGCGGCCTGAAGGGTGAGAGCTGCGATGGCGCCAGAGCATACATGGTGACTGGCTTCCAGAAAGAGGGGTGCCGACACTGACCTGCATCTATGGCCCAACTGCAACCTATCCTCCCACTTTCCTCCTCAGACACAACATCTGGCAGTGGTGCATGGCAAAGGTTCCTAATAATCACGGAGGCCAGGATGGAGAAATATGCCTTTCACTGTGATGCGAGCGAGACTAAGCATACGTAGCCTCCAGACAACAAAGGGTGCAGCCCCTTCCTTAAATACCTTATAGAGGCTATCAGAGACACTAGACCACCATAGAGGGCAAAATAGACACAGTGGCTCTGGATGTCACCCTGATATGGGGCGATTTCAAAAATATCTTTGCCAGGGTGTCCGCCACTGAAACACTATTTCAAGAACATTCGGCCTCCTTGAAAACTTGGCAAAATAGGGTTCAGTATCTTCACACAACCACCTAAAAACTACATGCCAAATCTGAAGATGCAGTGGGCAGTTCCTGCTGCAATAACTTTTGACTTGTGGATCTGCCGGAGGCTGGTGAAGGAAGAGACCTGAAACACTTTCTTGAGGACGTTGACAGAAATACAGTGTGACCAGCAGGTCTCTCAGGTCACTTTGTAGTTGAGTGGGCCCACACAGTTCCTAGGATGGCACCCAAGTCCTGAGCCAGACCCAGGCCCCAGACAGCTAGAATTATAAACTACAGGGATCCGGATGTTATCCTGAGGGCAGTAAAGAAAAACAAACCCATCCAGAACAAAATCCACACGATAATAATGTTTCAGGATTAAATGTGTGGGAAGACAGGTCTGAGACCATCAACGCCATATGCTGCATGAGACAAAGTCATCAGGGAGCTTGCCTAGAGATCTTTGAACAGTGACCACCATTCTGATCCATAAAGGGGGCAAACTAGTTACTCAACTCACCTCCTATAGGCTGATCACTTTGTTGCACAAGGAAATAAAAGTTCTAGCTAAAGTGCTGTCCAATCAGCTATGGCAGGTCATTTAGAAACTTATTGCACCTGACCAGTCAGACTTTATACAACTGCGATATACCTGCCATAATCTTTGATGGTTGTTCCGGTGTTTATTGAGAAGATAGGCTGTGAAAGAGCCAGCAGTTCTACTGATGTTGGATGAAGCAAATTAACTTGACTCTGTGGCATAGAGCCATTTGAAACAGTTTTGGGTAAGATGGGGTTTGGACCAGAATTCCTTTCTGGGATCCGTCTGTGGTACACTGATCAAGTGGCCAGAGTCAGGGTCAATGGGATGATGTTGTTTTCTGTTGCTGACAGTGATCTCAAGCGCCAGGATGCCCTTGGGGTGACAGTAAAGCGCTATACAAATATACAATACAATACAATGCAGCAGTTGGGGAGAAAGACAAGACCGAGATCCTCACTACCCTCTCTTGCTTGCTCTAGCTGTGGAGTCACTAACCTTTTGGACACGGGTGGACACCCATATTCAGGGATTAAGGTAGGGACATGAGTGGGAGGATATCATCGTCCGGTATGCAGATGACGATCTGTTATATCTGGCAGACCCACTATACTTCATCCATAGTGCTCTTGAGATCCTTGATGTTTTTGGGAAGTACTCGGGCATCAGCAAAAACTGGCATAAGTCTGTGGTGATTCCATAGAATCCCTGGAGCCCACTGGTTAACTGGCAATACACCCTGCAGTGGTGGTCCAAGGAGGAATTTAAATACTTGGGAATTGATTTCACATTAGACCCCAGAAATTTTCTTGGACTAAATTTGAGATGAGATCTGGATGAGTGTAGGCGAGATGAACAGACAGAATTTCGAATATTGAGTGCAAGGGATATCGAGTGAAGAATATCGGCGAAGCAGAATATCGAGGTAAGTTATATCGTAATAAAAAATATCGACATTTTTGTAAGAAATATTGAATGTGAAAATATCAATGTAAAAAATATAGTTGTTAATAATATTGATTATTTAGTTATTTTGTTGTGTATGGTTTAAAATATTTGTTTTGTGTTAATACTAGTTATTTTCTATGTATAAATATTATTTTTAATGTTCAAATATGTATTTTTTATTTTTTTCTTATTTTTAAGAGCAGGATGTTGGGTGTATAGGGGGTAAGGGTGGCGAGTAATTTAAAATATATTTGTTTTAAGTAATATCTTCTTTTACATTTCAATGTATATTTTTAGGAGTGGGATGCTGGGTTTATAGGGGAGAAGGGTGAGAAGCGATTTCAAATATATTTCTCTGACGTAATATATATATTTTTTTAATTTAAATTTATTAATTACAAATGTAAATACATTTGATAAAATATAAATAAAAGTGGCGCATTATGATGAGCCACTTAAGTTTAGCAGGTGTTGATTAATGAATTTACATTGACTTAAAAATGTTTTAAAAACTGTAAATATTTTAAAAAAAAATTATGTTTCTTGCATCATGTCCATGTACCCCCCAATTTGCTCTATATAATGTACTTTTTATGATTTTAATTAATCGAAATAAAGTGGTTTTGAACTGAACTGAACTTTATATTTTGTTTCGTTTTTCAGGTGTTGATATTTTGGAAAAAAATAAGTTTTCGAAAGTTAGTTAAAAAATGTAAAGTTTTATAATTTCTTTATTAGTTTTTATTTGTATGTCTAAAATATGATTATTTGTTGTATTTGTTTTTTAAAAAAGGAAAAAAAGAAAAATAGTAAATATTACGTTTTAAGAATGTAATAATGTTTTGAAATGTAGAATACATTTTAATTTTGAATTAATATTTATAAAAAGATTGGCAATTTTGAAAAAACATTAAAAACATAAATTTAAAAAGTGCCATTAATAATAGATATTAGCAAAAACTTGAATCATTTTTGATATTTTTTTAATTATGGTTATTTTATAGTGTTAATTTTTCAAATCTACATTTTTATGTATATTTTTCTTTTTTTAAATTGTTACATTTTTGGGTACTTTCTCAGAATGTTTTGAAGTGGGAGTTAGAACATTTAATCTTTATGTTTTATTATCCAGCATTTTTCATGACTTTAGTTATGTTGGAGTTGGAATAGTAATTTTTATTGTTTATTATCCAACACTTTCCCGGAGTTTAGTTAGTTTGGAGTTGGAATAGTAATTTTTTTTTCAGTTCTATTATGAAGCACTTTCTCTGAGTTTAGTCAGTTTGGAGTCGTAATTTGTAATGGTTTATTATCTAGGACTTTCACTGAGTTTAGTTAGTTTGGAGTTGGAATAGTAATTTTGTATGGTTTATTATCCAGCACTTTCCCTGAGTTAAGTTAGTTTGGAGTTGGAATAGTATTTTTTTCAGTTTCATTGTCCAGCACTTTCTCTGAGTTTAGTTAGTTTGAAATTGAAATAGTAAATTTTTTATGGTTTATTATCTAGCACTTGCCCTGAGTTTAGTTAGTTTGGAGTTGGAATAATATTTTTGTCAGTTTCATTGTCCAGCACTTTCTCTGAGTTTAGTTAGTTTGGAATTGAAATAGTAAATTTTTTATGGTTTATTATCCAGCACTTTCCCTGAGTTTAGTTAGTTTGGAGTTGGATATAGTATTTTTTTATGGTTTATTATCCAGCACCTTCCCTGAGTTCAGTTAGTTTGGAGATGGTAAAGTAATTTTTTATCGTTTATTATCTAGCACTTTCCTGGAAAGTAAATTGGAAAAAAAGATTTTGCACAGATGTCAAACGGTGTAAAATCTTAGTAAATCTACCCGTTGGTGTTGTGTCATCATGCTTTTTTTGTGCGGGTGCATCTTCGCAGAAAATCATGAGGTCCATATGACACTCTGCCAAATATTTACACAGACGCAAGCACAACCACAGATTTGTTGGCTGGTGCAACTTGAGGCACCCTTATAATTAGCCTACACCAAAGCAGTTCTTTAAATGGGCTGGTATTGAGTCATGACACTTTTCAGTTTCCTCCGCCTGAGTACCAGAACTTCTTTTCAGGCAAGAAGAGGACTGGAACTCCCAGAAGCAGCATGGCTCAGGGCCTGATCTACAGGTATGAGCAATGCAAAAACTACTGAAAATGACCCTTTCAGATGAGTGCGTTTATGTGCTGCTCTGGCAGGCAATGTGTAGTGCATTCCTGTGACGCATTGCTCCTGCAGTGTTAGGTTCTAATTGGCAACGCAACACAAATGAGGATATGGCCAGAGCTGCTGACACTGGAACTGGGGAACCAGGTTCGAATCTTGACCTCGGCTCATCATCCTGTGAATCTGGGCAAATCATGTAACCAACGGTGCTTAAAAAAAGTAAGCTTTAATGCAAATGCTCTGATTGTCATTTAAAGCGCTCTAGTATGCCCCAAACACGCCCCTAACTGCCCACCCAGTCTAATGAGTGAGTACCGCAACATCTAATTTCCCATTTAAAGCACTGCTCCGAAATATCTCTTAGTTAATGCAATTTTTACAGCAGAGCTCGGAAACACAAAGAAGCAATTACTGCCCTGTGTTTCCAAGCTTCTGCTGCCAGCAAACCATGCATTAACTCTATACTTCAAGTTATACTATGTGCAACAGTTCCCCCCCAAAAAAGCACGGATCCTAACAGCATCATTATAGGGCTGCCAGCCGTGTCAGCAGCTCCTTTTCTATACTGCTGTCTTGCGCTAACATGTATTTTCTGTAAAAGGAACACATAGGAAACTGATGCCCATGAGTTCTTTGCTGAAGAAAAGCAAATTTAAAACATGCTTGCGGTGTAAGATGGCAGCCTCTGCTGACAAAAATATAAGATTGAAACACATCAAGGTCACAAACTCACGTGGGAGCCTTGCACTTCTGTATGTGTCCCAGCTCTGCACCAAAATAACACAACACCAACACTTTACCGCTTGACCACGACACACACATTTTGTCAAACTGCGGGGCATATTTACAGGCCCCTATTGTCACCACAGCATCACTTTTCACGATGTTGTGGCGGCAATAGGGGCTTCACCTTATTTACAGGGCAGCATTAAGCCACGTAAGTGCCTTAGTGCTGCCTTGTAAATAAGGCTCCCTTTCACACTATACTTAGGGCCCAATTACGAGTGGGCAGGAAGGGCTCCGACCATCGGTCGGGGCCCTCCTGCCTGCATCGTAATCACAGATTCGGATTCCTTTCTGACCAAGCCATTTCGATGGGCTTGGTCGAAAGGGAATCGACTCAGTCTTTCGAATGGCTCGTCTGCCATTTGGAAGACCCACAGTAATCCTCCGGCTGACTCTTTCCGTCTGAGGGATTACGATGGCAGTTTCCCACTGCCTTTTTGTGCCAGCCTTTACAGCACAAAAAGGCAATACAAAACGGCTTTGGGGGCCCCCTGCAGGGCCTCCATCAGTGCAAAGCCGCTGAATGGTAGGTGACTGCCTCGGGGTGCAGGGATGGACTGCACCTTAGCATTTTGCTATGAAAGCATGCATTCCATTCGGAATGCATGCTCCCATAGCAAAGTATAGGATTGCGAATGAACCCGTCCTAATTCCTGTAATGGAACCGACGACAGGAGGTCCTTCGGTTCCATTTCCAGAACGATGCCGGACAGACTTGGGTCCATCCGGCATCGTAATCGGCCCCTTAGAGTGAAAGGGAAGGGCAATGGTTGTTGCGGTGGGTGCTCCACTGCAACACCCACTGATTTTGACGCTGCCCCATAATTACAAGGGTGGCGTAAATATGGGGCAGCGCCAATATTAAGTCCAGGGAAAACCTGGTCTTACTCTGGCGCAACGAGAAGAAATGTTTAATTTCTCCTCATTTTTGCTGTTTCCAGGTGTGCTGCGTTGTGCAGCACACGTGGAAACAGCAAAATGCCATTGATTGTATAAGCAGATAAACATTCATTAAAAAAAGGATGTTTTGCAACTTCTATGTGTGCTGCATTAAGCAGCACACTAGAAGTTACAAAATGCCATTTAAAGATTGTTTATGTGCAGGAAGGTGTTCCTTCCTGCACATAAACAATCTTTCCCTGCAATGCAGACACCCTTGCACTATGGTGCAGGGGTGCCTGCATTGGCGCTAGGTAGCTAAATTTAGCGCCAGCACACGGGGAACGCAGGCCTGCACCAAATTGTTGTAAATATGTTGCAGCCCTACGTTTCAGAAGTGGCGGAGTGCGGCGTTAAGCCAAGGAAAATGTTAATATGCCCCTAGGTTGCCAAGGAAAAAGACGGTACAAATGAATGAATGAATTGATTAATGAATGATTACATTGATATAGCACCCGAGCACTTGGTAAGTGTTCATGAGCTTGGCATAAAAGACTGAGCAGGTGAGAGGGTGGACGAACTGTCATGTAGGAGCTGCCCTATTAAAGCTTAAAGAAGTAAGTTTTCAAGGATCTTTTAAAAGTTACTTCCCCTGTAATGGAGGAAATGAAGACCGTGTGAGGAGCACGGAAATGAGCGTTCCGCCTCCTAATCCTCCAATTTCTTATGTTTTGCTGCACATGTTTGATAAAGTACTTTATGCTGTAATTTCATTTTAAATCATTGAAATGCTTTACAATAAACTGTATATTAACATCCATCCGTCGCACATAAGAGCATTGCTTCTTACTATTAACAACGCATTTTACACAATTATTTGCTTTGTGGCAAAAACCTGTACTGGAAGCTTTATCAGTTTAACATGAAAAGAGAACACACATACTTTGAAATGATTTCAACAAAAATCCTCTAGAGGTCAGTATACACCAATTTGTCATGTGTTCCTACCTGTAGCTTGCGAATACGCAGACGTTTCCAGCATTTGCAGTAGTTTTGGCCCAGGTTTCAGCTGTTCGCTGAAGGACACCTGCCTTTTGATTTTCGGCCCTTTTTAGACTGCCAGATTCCAACTTGGCAGCATTAGAGCCAGAATATCTAGACAGGGTGGTAAAGAAAATGAACATTTAAATGCAGCTATATTTTTGGATACATTTAAAGTGATCTCAGCTGTTCAATCGGCAGAGAGAGCAAATGTTTACAAGCAGGGCATATGTCGAGGGCGCACTCGGGTAGACGGCGTCTACTCACTCTTTCCACAGGGTGGACGCTGTCCATCCTGCCAAGTGATTGGGCCCCACTGAAATATGCTTACCTTGTCCCGCTGTAACTTTCATTCCAAGCAGCAACGTGTGGGAGGGGCATATCAGATTCCAGCTGGGCTAATGACAAAGGCCGAAGTTAAGGGGCCATCAGGCCTCCTTTTGTTGGAGTATCCTGGCTGGGAGCTATAGGGAGCCTCACACCTAAATGCAATAGAGGGTAAACAAAGGCACACATATTATCACTTCACAGGTACTTGAGAGAGGCCTGCTTTGGACTTTTTTAGCCCCTTCATATAAGAGCTATGCATGCACTGTAGGACTATCAGATGTGTTGTTCTGTCCCAGTTTTTTACACACATAACAATGTAAATACCACTTTTACGTTGTATTTCTTTTATAGCGCTATAGCATTACTAATCCCAATACAGGGTGTAAGAGCTCTATATATTGACTATTCTGTAAATCAATATGCAGCATGTGTTACATAAGACCGTGACAATGTATGAACTACTAGTAATAAAAGGTTCTCTGTGTTAAAAGCTGTAACTCACTTCACCCATTTACATCAAATAAAAATCTGTCTTCTGCGTGTACATAACATGCTTTGTAGGAGACACATTAACCCTCTATGCTACTTTGAATCAAGACTAGGACTAGACAAAACACAGATCTCTACAGCAAATGCATTAACCTCCTGAGTTATCTTACCATTATTTTTACTCCCTGAAATTTATTTGGCACCCAAAGATCTCTGCAGCTGGTGCCTTAACCCCATAAGATATTTTAAAATGCAGTCTTTGCAACCAATTAAGCAGAACAGATTTACTGCCATGTTTCTCCTTGTTGTCAATTTCTTTGAGGCAGGTTCTTAAAAAGAAAATGTATACGTTGAAACCCAGATTTTGCGTAGGGCTTGCATCTCTTTTTTGGCACAACCCTGACACAAAATCTAATTTGTTAAATATTGTAATGCGCTCAAATGAACCTGTGATAGACCTACTTAACATATGTGTGAGGTCTTAGGAGCTAATGTTTATTTTTGTAATGTTACTTTCTGTGAGATCATGGTTTGTGATGTTGCATGTGTTGTCACGCCCTGTGGCGTCACGCACTGTGATGTCACGTGCCATGATGTCACTTTCATGCTTATTAACTTTGTTAATTCACCCACTTCTTTTTTAGGACTTGTTCCCAGATAACAATGGTCAAGTGCTACCAAACAGGGGCACATCAAGTGGTCAAGTGCTACCAAACAGGGGCACTTTAAGAGGTTAAGTGCTACTAAGCAGAAGCACTTCAAAAGACTTCGGTGGGAGATATTAGGAAAATAGTCATGCAAACGTTTTTATGCCGTATCCCCGCCACCCCCTGCCTCTCGTCTTGAAGTTGTTTGTTTTGATTAATAGGGCCTTGGGGGTGAAGAAAGACATAATAGTAGTATTTTCTCACATTGATTATGGAAAATGTCAAAGGTTGCAAACAAGCCAAACCTTTAGCCGGAGGCTGGAGGATGTTTCCATCAAGAATTGTACACACAGGCTTACATCAGTAATGCCTTTCAATCTAGCTTAATAAATATATACCATAGAAGCTTGAATATGAAACTAGGCGCTTCATATGGAAGGATCACACTCCACGGATGTCTAGGGCTAAACTGACTCCATGTTTCTAAGGAGGGATGTGAATAGATTTAAAAAATATACTTTTGTCCATTGAATCTGGATGATAGTTTTTCTTGGCTCCCGAGAGATGACCTAGTGACCCATGCTCAGGGATTAGGCTGTCATTTTAGAGGTATCAGGAAATCAGTCAAAAAAAAACAGATGTCATTCACAAGTCTATGTCTCCACCCCCCAGCCCCTCACCCCCATCATTCGGAGGTGGAAGAACCACAGTGTTTCCTATGGTGAGGCCTGTACTGCCTCTGCCATTGGAAAACCTCAGACATAGCAAGCATGGACATTCGACAGCAGACATGGCGTCAGAAGGCTTTTCCTGTTTAGGGAGGGGTGTGGGAAAGCCATGAACAGCAATAGTCAGTCAATGACCGCCACACGCTGGGAGAAAAGGGTGTGCTGGTGTCCTATGATTATTACCCTCTAACTGAGGGCATAAAGTAGCTTCTTAGAGTATATCTGCTATTTTGAAGTGTGTGGACCTCTCAAAACATGCATTGAAAACGGTTCAGGTAGAGAATTGGGAGGCGCCTTGAAAAATAATGACTGCAGTTCATGAAGTTAACATTGTATATCGCCAGCGAGGGAGCTGACATTCCTGAGGGAGGGGATGTGGTGGGGTGGACATTTATCGTCCTTGAGATTTTGACAAACATTACTCTGCTTTGTTACCACAGCATTACGGACACTGCAATTATATTTAGCGCATACCTCTAAAAATAAATTTACCAAAAGGACTTTAGCAAAATGCTGTTGGTTTTCGGGACACCTGTGGTGTGGCTGAAAATCCTACATTCCTCTTTCTTGCCACAGTCTTGAATCTCTAGACACCACTTTGATTCCACAGAGGTCAGAAGAATGTGGGAGGGGGCTAGACACCATTTGAAGGCTAGTATCTTATGGTGCATGGCACTATCTTAAGGCCCATGCAGGGGAGCGCTCTGTGGGTCAGCTACCTGTCAGGGTTTGGGATCACTGTAAGAGTTGAACGACAATGGGCTTTTGTCCTAATTTGCAGCACTCATAACTAAGGGTGAGCGGGAAATCCGTTACGCCCGCGGATTTTGCGGATTTTTGGGAAATTCGCAATCCGCAAATTTTGCGGATTTCCCGCAAAATCCGCAAAAAAAAATCAGCGGACGTAACGGGTTCAAAAGTTGAACCCCCACTCATGGAACTATTTTACAATGGCGCCAGCAAGCTGCCAGCGCCGTCGTAAAATAGTTACAAAGTTAGCTTGCACAGGAACAAGTAGATAAAACGAAGCAGGTGCTGCTTTATTTTATCTAAGTGCTTCCTGTGCAAGCTAACTTTGTAACTATTTTACAATGGCGCTGGCAGCTTGCTGGCGCCATTGTAAAATAGTTACAGCTCACAGCTCACTCAAGGGACCCCTGCGCCCTTCGGAGCGATTGCATAGTAACACACACATGGTCGCTCGAACTAGTTGATGCTCAAATTCAGTGACTCATTCATTAGCCCCAAAAACAATCGTGAGCGTCGTCGAGGCTGGACAGGTGTGCCTTCTTCCCAAATCTACCTTGGAAAAATCAGCTGTGATGCTGGATAGGCTTTGCATCCTTGACTTTCACGAGCGCAATACCCGTGCTGTTCCTGTGACCAGGAGCTTCTTTCTCTTCATCTGCTGAACTGATATTTCTCTGACCTTTTATACACACAAGAGGCACATACCCTACTGGGCACATTGTGTTCGCACGGGTTTCTGCAAGGTCGCGAGCGTTTTGTACAATTTCGCAATTTGCGAAATTGTACAAAACCCTCGCGAACTTGCAGAAACCCGTGCGAACATAAAAAAAAAATCCGCGAGGATTCGCGGATTTTGCGGATTTTGCGGATTTTCGCAATCCGCAAATCCGCAAATCTGCAAATTCGCGGATTGCCAATCCGCAAAATCCGCCTATGCCTACTCATAACTCATACAGCACTGGAAATTTCACCTCCCTGGAACCTTACAAACACTATTCTTACCTATAATAAAATGCCCTGATGTCCTATTTTTGTCATGGTACAAAAGGGGGTGGTGATGGACGGAGCATCTGAATCAATCAAACACTCACACCCAGTCAAAAGATCTGGGTTTCATCCATCACCGTTCTTTAGCCCACTCTGCCACCCCAGTTCAGACATGGCTATATGCAAATCTGTCTGACCCTGTGCCTCATGGGAACAGTCCAGCCCGAACTGCCAAGCCATGTCCAAATAAGGACAGATTTGCATGGTCACTACCTGCTCCAACATCTCAGGTCAGGAACTATACCATCAGGATTAATTGTCAAGAATATACCAGTTATATTTACCGAGGATAATATATACAAGAAAGGATTCAGCTATATTGAGACCAAATGTAGTCGGGATCTGATGGTGCTAACCATCGAAACTGCTCAACGTCTATCAAAATCACAACTTGAGGAGATCGAAAAATTAGAATCTGAAATTAAAACCAATCCTTTGATCCAGGATTGTAAGGCCTTACTTGAGAGAGTCGACAAAGAAATATTGGAATTCAAAGATTTTACTGTCCAACAGAAAGACAACAACTTTGAAAGAGATAAACGTAATTTTACATTCGAGAAAACTTATCCGTATTTACAACAAGAATTTTATTCAAGACCAGAAGCAAGACGCTTCCTGAACGACAACCAAGGGAGATCTCGCTCTAAATTTCTCACATTTTCAGATACATCCTCCTCTGGAGGTAGTGACTCTGATCAAGGTGGCCCTCGCCCCCGCCGATTCAACCAAAGAGGTGGTTATCAGAGGAACTATCAGCCACAATATCAACAAAATTACCAGCCCAATTTTCAAAATCAGCAGCAACAACAGCCTTTTTTAGGACAGCAAAAACCACGTGGGAAAACCAGATACAATCAGCCATGGGAAATGTCAACGCGAAGGCAAAACTACAAGAACTAACATCTTATAAAAAATCTTCTATTTTTAATCTTTCAAACACGATATTAACATCATCAGAAATCAGCGTCCTTGAAAAGGGACTCACATTTGTACCATCAAGATTTACTGACTTCGTGAGATTAAAACTTGAATTTATAGAATTTTGTCGTAAAATTCGACTGACCACTTTCTTTGCTGATAAAGAAAATCCTCTTCAAGTGGAGACCACTGGTTTTAAGAAAAAATCAAATTTCTGTCCTCCAGCACATAAAGTGCCTAAAGAGGTCACCTATTTTGAAAAAACGATACTCTCAGCCCTAGCTTCACAGGAGAAAAAAAGAAACGGATATGTTAAACCAAATTTGTCTCAAGATCAGAAGTTGGCTTTACAAACTATCAAACAGAATGACAACATTATAGTGAAGCAAGCCGACAAAGGCGGATCAATAGTTGTATGGGGAACACCAAACTACATCCAAGTAGCAGTTAGACAACTATCAGATTCTACGTGCTATCGCAAAATCAACAAGGACCCAACATCGGATTTACAAAACGAATTAGGATTGATACTCAAAATAGGACTTGAACAAGGTTTTCTCGGAAAAAATGAATTCAATTTTTTGTCCAATAAATACCCACGGATCCCACTATTTTATGTGTTACCCAAGGTGCACAAAAATGCAGATACCCCTCCAGGCAGACCCATCATTTCTGGATGTGATTCATTGTTCGAACCGGTCTCCAAATTTATTGATTTTTTCCTGAAACCTTTTATTCCCACGGTTAAATCTTTCATTTTGGACACCACTGATTTTTTATCGAAACTGGAACAAATTCCATTCACTGAAAATCAAGACATGTTAGTAAGCATGGACATAGTCTCGCTGTACACCCAAATCCCCCAGGATCAGGCTTTGGAGGTTTTAGAGATTTTTTTGAACAAGCGAG